>NC_046370.1:29150264-29280483 GCF_011125445.2 Fundulus heteroclitus | reverse complement strand
CCCTGTCGGGGAGGACGTGTCCGCCTCCACTTCGGCCGCCAGGATCCGGAGAGAGCTACACCTCCAGGTCCAAACCAACGACATCCCCGAGGTCCACTTCAGCACCCTGAAGAACCAGGAGCTGTGGCAGAGCACGTATTTCCCGGCTAAAGCTAGAGCCGCGGTCAAAACCGGGAGGAAGCACGGCCAGGCGAGCGGCGAGGGCGTGAGCAAGCCCCAGGTCCTGAACTTCGATGAGAGGACAATGAAAAAGGCGAGAAGGAGACAGTGGAGCGAGCCCAGGGTTTGCTCCAGACGCTACCTCAGGGTGGACTTCGCTGACATCGGCTGGAGCGAGTGGGTGCTGGCACCGAAGTCTTTTGATGCCTATTACTGTGCCGGCACATGTGGATTCCCCATACCTAAAGTAAGTCATGGCTAGTTTAAGTCTCCTTTTTACAACAATCTGTTGGGTGGAGGTAAAAACATATACCAGCATGCACCGTAACTGACTGTGGTTTACAATGTTTTGGATGCCTATTTCTCTATTCCTTGGTTGCCACTCTAATGATTGCTCTTCTCGCACTCCATCGCTGCAGCTTGCACATCCCTCCAATCATGCCACCATCCAGAGTATCGTCCGAGCGGTAGGAATCATCCCCGGGGTTCCCGAACCGTGCTGCGTCCCAGACAAGATGAGTCCCCTCAGCGTCCTCTTCCTGGACCCGGACCAGAACATGGTCCTGAAGGTCTACCCTGGGATGTCCGTGGATACGTGTGGCTGCCGATAGGACCGCCCAAGCCTCTGAGGAGCGGGGAGGATGAAGAGACAGTGAGGAAGACTATACAGCAGACGCTAAATGTGAAGGAAACCACATGTCAGGGGGGAGGAACTGTTAGAAATGTTCAGAATGGGGTGGAAATGGCTTTTTTTTTCATCATAATTGCTCTTGTTTGTTTTCTGACCTGACTGAACGTTGCCTTAAAGCATGCTGCTCTGTTAACAGTTCTTAAAGCTAATGTTTATTCCTTATTGTGTTTTCATTTGTTTCCTTAAATCATTTAAAGAAAGAAGGCGTTCCCTGAAACATGTAAAGTCTTCGTTTTTTTTTTTCTTTTGTAAAATTTCTCTAGTGATTCTGTCTTAGCTCAAAGCTTGGCCTGGACTCCAGAGGAGCTGCTGTGGCAGGGTCACCTCAGACTCTTCAGGAATGACCCTGTGCAGGAAATTCTGCTCACCTGTCAGCCATTTGTGTTCGGTAGTGGACTCGCTGGATTTCAGCAGCTTCCTCTCTTGGCTTTCATCTCTCATTTTAGGGACTCGAGCTTTAGCCGAGCCGACAAGCTGCAACCCATCGTGGAGAATGTCAGAAACAGAAGCATGCAGAATGCTGAACTGGCGTCAAGTTGACTGTCTGCTGTCATGAGAAAACCGCGGTGTGCAGCTGACTTCATGTTTTATCATGAATGATGCATCTCCTTAAAATCTGTTCCAATAGTTTCCGTGTTTTGCATATACAAATGTATTTGGCCTTATATTGGGAGTTTGAGCATGTCAAGGTCTGCTTGCGTCAGTCTGCTGCATCACAGGGTGGAAAAATGGCGCGATGCTGCCATCTGCTGTGCATTCTGGGAACTGTGAAATGAAAGACTTCATGAAAGTGTGGCTGTTAAGCATTTTCTTACACATGGAGTCCATAAACAGACTTGTACAGTTAGAGAGGCATAAAATAACAATAATGGATTTCTAATAATATGTAAGAAGTTAAATGTATGTTTCTACAAGTAAATATGTGACTATAAAGTGTAAACAATATTACAGCAGTGTATGTTTAAACAGATTGTATGGTACAGTTATGGAAGAAATAGTTGACTTCTATATACAGTCAATGGTAAATATTGACTTTATATAAAATTGATAACTATGAGGCTAATAATTCTAATATTTTTAAATACATTCTCATGAATTAAGTGAGGATTGTGATTGTTTTTTTTTTTTGTTTTTTTTTTAGTTTTGAAAGAATCTGTTCAAACCTGACGTGTGAATCTGAAAAACAAAAAACAAAAGCAATTTATCCCTTTTGTCATTTGTCTTGTTTTTTTATGTTAAGATAGAACTTCTAAGGCTATAAAAACCTAATTACACAATGATCCCAGCTTAAAACCTACACAGAACAAAGCAAGAAGCTCTGGTGACAATATTGTCTGTCTTTATACGATGACAGACAAATAAGTCAAAAAAAGAAAAGAAAAAACAGATGGTCTGTGGATCTAAATATGAAAAACAAAAAAGGCTTTGTGGAACATCAAGTCCTGCCATGTGTTTGAAGTGTAAATATGTCTTTTTATTGCTCCTGTTCTGAATAGTGCTTGCATATTGGGACCAATGATTTTCAATTTAGTTTGTTGTTATTATTATTATTATTATTATTATTATTATTATTATTATTATTATTATTATTATTATTATTATTATATTTAAGTATCTTCCTACTGTCTGGGAATTGTGTTTATATTACACCCTTTGCTCTATGAATGCCCCCAATCGCTCAGATAATTAGTAACCAGGTCATCCAAAAGTAAGTCAACCTTTAAATTCAGTTTCAAACATTCTGCATGCTGACATGAATAAATCTTCAGCCGTGTCCATGGCGTTGCTTAGCATGTAATTAAATAATGTTATTATTTAGTCATTACTGCAGCAAATTGCTTTAGTCTTAGAGCTCTGCAGTACACATGGCGTGTACAAATGTCAGTGGTCATTTTTGATATTAAAAAAAATAATAATCTGGTTTAAAGGGGACATATTGTGCTAAATCCATTTTTTACATCTTAGATACCTTTTGCTGGGAAGTTGGAGTTTTCAGGGGTGCAGATAATTTGAATGTAGTCTGTCCAGATATTCTGTTTGGGTCATATTTTTAAATCCTTTCAGTTTTCTCTGTTCCCAATTAAATGTTTTTTGTTGTTGCTTTTTTTTTTATATGATTTCATCACAGCATTTGCTGCGATTTTGTAGTCCAAGCTGAAGGATCCATTTTATCCCATTGAATTTATTTATTTATTACTTACACCAATTTTTTATGTTGTGCTCTTCTCACCACTTCTCGCCTATGCACTTAACTGTTAGGTATCAACTGTTAATAGTAAAATTAGGTAGATAAATACTCAGAAAAATGCCTTTAGGTCATTGATTGTCTAAGCAGGCATAAAACAGCTCAGTGCCAGGTATGAGTACAAACAAACCAAAGATGTAAAAGTGTGAGATGGAGGAAGGCCGATTGGGCCAGAAGTTGCTTGGATGAAGCATTTGCTCACTTTTAGGGTGTTTGACATGAAAACATGAGTAAGAGCAAGTTAGGACTCTGGCTGCTAACTGATCTTATTGTTAAACTCAGTCTCATTTGATCCAACCCAGATGTGAATGTGACTTTTTTTACCCAGCATTGCTAACCTCACACATCTCCCTCATGTTATTGCAGTTTGACCTTCCTTACATGTCCACAATAACTGTCCACAATAACTGAGGTGCTTGGATATTTTGTTGTCTGCCTTAATAAATGAATAATAATGAATTCACAGATATCTTGAAAAGACCCTATGGAATGCATGTTCAACAAGCTCAGCATGAACCAAATCCTAAGTGACCACGTGATTGAAAGACTGCGATTCCGATTGGGGCTAGTGTCCCTAGACACACAGGTTTATAGTTTTCATCCCAACAAAATGTTGCTTTTTCAGTTGGATTGCTTTAGCCATGTGTTCCAATGGTTAGAGCGTAGCTTACTGCTGTGTGCAGGCTAACCAGGACGCACAGCCGGCTGGTGCTGAGAAACCCACCCAAAGGGCTGATAATCCTTCTCAATGTTAGCTGCTGTTAGCAGCCCAGCAGAAGATGCAGGTTCCACAAGGCATATTGTAGGTAACCTGTTCTCCGCATCATTTACGTCCATTCTTCTTTGCAAAATAGCTCAAGTTTAGTCAGATTAGACAGGGACCGTCTGGGAAAAGCAATTGTGAAATCATGCCGTGGATTCTCAGTTGGATTTAGGTCTGGATTTAAACCGGGCCGTTCTCACACATGAATGCGCGACGATCCATAAACGTTTCCAGATGTTGATGCATGTTTAGCATTGTCGTTCCGCTGGAAGGTGAGTCTCCATCCCAGACTGAAGTCTTTTTCAAAGGTTTTCTCGCAGCATTTTTTTGTAGCTCTGTACTTTTGATCAGCCGTGAACAGCTTTCCTGTTCCTGCTGAAAGAAAGCATCACCACAGCACGATGCTCCCACCATCATGTTTTATCAGGGGGGGTGGGATTTTCAGAGTAACGCAGCATTTTAGTGTTTTGCCAGACGTGTCGTACTGTAGGGTGACCAAAAAAGTTCAGTTGTGGTCTCCTCAGGCCAGAGCCCTTTTCCCCACTTATTGCTGTGTCCACTATGTTTGTAGTGAGTGTTGAACAAACAGAACTTCCTGTGGCTTTCTTTTAATAATGGCTTTTTTTTGCTGCCAGGTTGATGAGGTGCCCAACTGATAGCTATCCTGTCGACAGCTGATGAGCTTTCATTCTGAATAGTGCATGTGAAATGGGATCAAGGCTGTGGAATTCAGTAGTCTTTTATTACTTTTACCAAGACAAAACTTACTTTTATTTTATTTTTACTCTGTAAAATCTTCTCAGCCTGCTCACATATCAGTCAGCCGTACAGTGCCTTGCACTGCTCAAGCTTTCCACATGTTCCCTCCAAGTTAACATAAGCATCTCAGCTTCTTCTCTGATTAAACCTCTCAGTTTGGGTAGGTTAATAGCTGTGTCATACTTTTTTTGTTATCAAAAGATGTTCAAAGCTTGGGAAGTCGTTTTATAACCTAACTCCGCAGTTCACACGCCTCCTGGATGATTTTCCGATTTCAATGCTCTCCAGATTAGCTAAAGAGCCATCGGTCGCTTAGCCGGCTTGCAGTTTAGTCATACTCTTTACATTTTGCGATACTGGATTGAGCTTTGGCATGTTAGGCTGGATACTGGTTTAGAATCCAATCCTAAACGCAGTTGCAAGGTGCTGTATTTCTCCAGCTATTTCCTTCTGACTGGTGTGGATCTGAAGCAGGAGATCCCCCTTGAAGCTGGGAAAAAGCATTTTGTGAAAACGTCTGCTTGTCAAAAACCTCACATTTGCCAGCGCTTCCCTCATTATCACTGTCGAGTGTTTACAGTGTCTTCATTAGTGGACAGCCTCCTGATGATAACAACGCTTTAAAAAAAGGCATCAATGACAGTGATAACCAGGCCAGGCTACTTTTTTGGTTGACACTAGTCCCTCTGTTTACTCTTGGAGCATGGGAGCGGATAACGGGACACCAGGGATCGCCATTTTCAAACTGTGTGACCGCAAAGTCTCGTTTCAGAAGCAAAAGTTGTTGCTTACGAACTTTTTATCAAAATGAAGATGCCCAGGACCTTCCTGCTCCACATGTGCGTGACTCTGGTGGCTTGTACTGCCTCCAGCACCTGTAAGCCGCTCAGCGACACCGCCCAAAGCGAAGATCTGGAGAAATTCTACTTGCAGTTATCAGAGGACCTGTTAGAGGAAGAAGACACAGAGTCACAAATGGAGGACTTCTTGGAAAACATGAAGGAAGGTTTTCTGAGGCAGCTCAACCTTTCAGATGTTCCACAGGAAGATCGCAAGATCTCGCCCCCTCAGTTCATGGTGGAGCTGTACAACAAGTACGCCTCGAACCGGTCGGCAGTCCCACAGTTTGATGTCATACGAAGCTTCAGCCTGCAAGGTACTTAAACAAGGGAAGTAATGCTACATTATGTGTCTCTGATGCAAACCAGACGTAAATGTGTTTGATTATGACTCAGACGTCTCTCATGATAGTTTGTTCCTCTAATGTAAGCAGAATATAATTAGCACCGATAAAACCTTAACACGGAATGAGCTTATTAAATTAATAAGGTTAATTTGCAAATACGGACCGCCTCCAGGTGAGTGTGGTCCCTATATATTTAATTTTTGTTTTTACATTTTAAAATATCAACTTTTAAAACCAAATCTCAAATAATATCAAATGTGTTAGAAAATCATAGACTTTAATTATGAGATTTTTCAAAGAGCTGTTAAAAACAACCATAAAGATAAGTCATTAAAGAAGCTACACAGAGAGTGTTAAATGACATATGTTAACCTGATTTATCCCAAATTAATAAATATTTCAGGATTTTGTATTTTATCATTCATGAAGATGAGTAATTAAGAAATAAAAACTTAACAATAATAATAATAATAATAATAATAATAATAATAATAATAATAATAATAATAATAATAAGTATTGTTATTATATACTTATATATATAAGTGTATTGTAATATATGATATTTTATTTAACATGAAAATAGAATATATATATATATATATATATATATATATATATATATATATATACTGTGTATATATATATATATATATATATATATATATACATATATATATATTATATACATATATATATATATATTTTTTTTTTTTTTATATATTTTTATATTTTTATATTTTTATATTTTTTAAGTTTATATTTTATATGGAAGCAAAGAAAGTTAATACATAAATGATTAATTGAAAAAGGAAACAAATCTAAATTTGTCTCACTTAAAATCTCATAATAATTTGCATATTTATTTATATGTTTTATTTACAAATATATAAATATTTCCTAATTTTCTGGTTTATTAATTTATGAGAAAGTCATTCAGAAATCAGGCAAACAAATGAATAAAAAAACATTAATGTCTTTATTCTACTTTATTTCATGTTTATACGTTTTAAATAAAAATATTTCATAATATATGAACATATGAACAATATATTTAACATTTAAAAATGTTAGTGTATGGTATACTTTAATAAAATATAAATAATTGTGTGGTTTGACTGTGTATTTTTAGACAGGAAAAATAAGCAAATAAAACAAATAGTCATCTCATTTGTTTTTATCTTTAACAGACGTGAGTCTGGCCATGACAAAAGGCCCAAAGTCAAGGTACAGATTGCAGTTCAACGTCAGTCTCCCCGACCATGAGGAGATTAACGCCGCTGAGCTACAGCTCCTCTTCTTCCCCGATGCCAGGTCAAACGTCCAATGGCAGCGCTTCAAAACCACCGTCACAGTCTACGAAGCCGATGGCAACAATTTCACGTCATCTTCACGTCTGCTGGATGGCGAAGAGGTGGCGGCCTCACGGAGCACATGGGCAACGTTTGACGTGACGGCAGCAGTTCAGAGCTGGGTCAAGTCAGGCCAAGGGGCGACGGTTTTTGACGTAGTGGTGGAGAGGAAGGACTGTGGCGCCTCTGACAGCACAGGGGAGGCAACAGGCTGTTTAAATATGAGCGTGTCTGTCGGAGACAATGCGGCAGCTGCTCTAATAGTCTTCTCAGATGACTTCAACAGCAGAAGGAGTGAGACGAAGAAGGAGCTTAGAGAGATGATCCTTCGTGAGGAAGAAACTTTCCTGCACGCTGGGGCCGACTGGAACAGAGGGAATCAAGTTCCAAGTGAGCCTCCCCCCGCTCAGCGCCCACGGAGAACAAAGAGGAAGGCCGATGGGGAATACTGCCACCGAACCTCGCTCAAAGTCAGCTTTAAAGACATCGGCTGGGACAGCTGGATCGTGGCGCCTCCAGAGTACGACGCCTTCGAGTGCCGAGGAATGTGCTCCTTCCCGCTGACGGATGAGTCGACCCCGTCGAAGCACGCCGTCATCCAGACGCTGGTCAACCTCAGAGATCCCAAGAAGGCCAACATGGCTTGCTGCGTGCCGATAAAGCTGGACCCCATAACGGTCATGTACCAGGAGAACGGGCGCATCACCATCAGATACTTTTATGAGGAGATGAAGGTGGCAGAGTGTGGCTGCAGGTAGTCAGGAAGAGGGAACAGAAGGAGAATTTTCACTGACGCAAACACGCCTTTTGCCAGAAGGGACAAGACTGCCTGGTTTTACCCCCCCACTCAGAAAAATGTTGGGTTTTTCTTTATTAGCTTGGGATGCAGATGTGTTCACCACTCCTCTTCCAACGCAAACAGAAAACATACCGAATCTGCTTTGCCCAAACATTCAAGTATCCTTTTCCCCTTCACATTCTAGCTAATACGCATTTAACGAAGGGCTGGCACATTTTGTGTTGGATGACTCTGAATGACTAAAGGAATTTTCACCCAAGATAAACGTTTCATTTTTTTATAGCATTTGAAATGATGACGCAAATGAAAAGGAAACCATAGGACACAGGCACTTTTATTCTTCTTCAGCGTGTATAACAATATTGGCTTTGGAGTAAATAAAACGATGAGTATGTAAAGTGTAAACGTAATGAGGATCATGACACCCTAGGGCTGGACGATAATTCAATAACGATATATACCGATCGATAGACATGTATCAGTGATAGAAAAAATGGTCAATAAAAAGTTCAATAGAATAAGAGCTTTCCTTCCTTATGCATTCTAGCCATGTAGGTTAATATTACAGTCGTTACATCCTTCCAACCAATCACAAACACAGTCCCAGGAAACGCTCCATCACAAAGCTCCGCCCCCTTTAAAGAGTTCAGACAGCACGTGTTCTTTTTTTATTTTTGAAAAACTTGCAGTTTTGGTAAAAAGTTGATTAAATAAAGGGTTGAGTTTAAATTCAGTGTTTATGTGTTCTATAGCTAAAAATAAGTCGCTAAGCAACAGCATAAAATGGGCAGGGCTGCATAATTTCCATTTTATCTATATATTTTTTTATATTGTCCAGCCCTATGACACCCTGTCATTATTTACTAAAAACAACCATAGAAGCGATTTGAATTTGAATTGAAATTGAAACAGTCGTGACTTTGGGATGTTGGTTTTGCTGTCCGTAGCATTTTAAGCTGCTCGTCGCCAGATCTTTGCAAGTTCTTTTTATTTAGTTTCATTCATCTTCCAATCAACTCCCGTCCCTGTTGAAAGAAAATATGCATCCCCGCAGGATGATGATGCCGCTGCCATGTTGCACAGCGGTGCTGGTGTGTTCAGGTTGCTGTGCAGAGTTAGGGGGGGGGGTTGTCATGCGTAGCATTTTGCACATAGGCCGGAAAGTTCAGTTTGAGATCATCTGACCAGAGCACCTTCTCCCACATGTTTAATGTGCCCCCTACAGGGATTTTAGCTAAGTTAAAACGTGAGCTCTAATGGCTTTCTCTCACAATAGCTTTAATCTTGTCACAAATAGGAAGCGCACACAGTAGTTTTCTTTAAATTCCCCCCCCCCCCAACTGTTTTGTGGATCTCTGCACCTCCTCCAGAGCTACCGTGGCCATTTTGGCTCCATTTCTGATCAAGGCTCACTCTGCCTGGACCATTTGGTGGGCCGTTGTGTCTTGGTAGGTTTGCAGGGGTGCTATACTCCTTCCTGTATCGGATGACAGATTGGAAATTTTCACAGTTCAGGAGATTGTTGTGAAACCAAACCACTGTTTTAAACCTCCCCTCTTCCTCCCTGACCCGCCTGCTGTGCTCCCTGGCCTCCATGCTGTTTAGTCACTAATGCTCTCCAGAAGACCTCGGAGGTCTTTACGAAACAGTTGGATTCATGCTGTAATGAAGTTACACACCGATGGGCTGTATTTCTTAAATAGCCCACTTCTGAAGGGCATTAGGAGGGAACTGGATATCATTGAGAGACATCGAAGTGCAGAGGACTGAATATGCACACAACGCCTTCCAGATTGTTTTTTAGATGTGTTAAGATGTGTTGTTTTGCGTCAACATTGTAATTTGGGCAACTTTGTGGTGGATTCCTTGCTGCCGCTCACCTGGCCCACAAGAATGGATGATTAAGAAGGTTTTACAGCATCCGATGGCTGCAGAGGAGGTCATGCAATCCTCTGAATCAGGGGAGCTGGAACAGAGAGTCCCCTGAAACATGCAGGGCAGGGGTCCCTGCGGCCCAGGGTTGGGAACCGCCGGTCTAGAACACGAAATCTCAATAAAATACATTCAAATTTGTTGTTGTGGCCAAATTTGGAAGGTTTTTGAAGAGGTATGAATATGTTACATTTTAGATTTAAATCTGAGGTTGTGTTTAAAATCTAACAAGAATCCTTTTATTATTAGCTTATGATAAAAATGTAACTACTTAATACCTGCTTTTTATGCATCATTAGGACCATGCATCTGTATATTACCTGTTAAACTAAACCATGTTTAATAGTAATTTATGTTTTATCAATAGCCTGTCAGGAACTGCAGCCATTTAACTGAGCGTTTTTTTGGTATACATAAATGCTTGTTTCTGATCTGCCTTGTTGATTATGTCAGTAGAATCATATAGTTGCTGCTACAAAAGTACCCCTAAATCTATCAATTTTTTTCAAAATTGCTTTTTACTACTCTTCATGTCATGGCTTTCATGTTGTTTTTGAGACCATAAAACTCTAATGGAAATAAAGTTTTATAGCAACAACAAGATGATACGACAAATGTTTTTACAATGATTGTTTTTCCCCTTTTATGGCATCATTCCACACATAATTTTCAAAGACTCGGAGCTCATAAAGTGATGTGTTTTTTTTAAATGTGAGGAGGGCCTTTGTCCTCTCTGTTTTTAGCAGTGGGTTTGGAGCTCTCCCCATTGATGCTGTTTTTGCCAAGTCTCTTTGTTATTATTGAATCATCAACAAACCCACAAATATCACATTTCTCATTCTGAGCTGTACACTTATACAATATATAGCAACAGCTAATGCCAACTATTCACAGCTTTTACTCACCGGGGAATACAAAAAACAAACACATAGGTTTGATGTACTACACACTGCTGGCTGTGATGATGTCCTGAATAACACATACAGTGCCTTGCTAAATAAAGAGGGAACCGTCCTCCCAGTCTCAAACCACAGACAGACTGACAGGTTCTACTCCAGAACATCACTGTATTCAGCACCATCCATTTTTCCCTCAACTTAGACTAGTTCCCCAGTCCCTATGCTGCCACCACCATGTTTCACTGTGGGGACGGTGTTGTTGAGGTGATGGGATGTGATGGGTTTGTGTCAGACATGGTGTTTTCCTTGGTGGCCCAAAAGTTTAAATTTTAGTCTCATCTGAACAGAGTCGCTCACGTGACCTTTTTAAAACTCAGAACTAAGTAATTACCTTTTTCTGGCCACTCCTCCATAAAGCCCAGCTCTGTGGAGTTTACCGCATATTGTGGTCCTCTGGACAGATCCTCCAGTCTCTGAGGAGCTCTGCAGCTCCTTCAGGGTGACCTTTGGTCTCTGTGCTGCTTCTCTGATTAATGCCCTCCTGGCCCGGTCTGGTGGGCGTGCCTCTCATGGCAAGTTTGTTGTGGTACCGTGTGCTTTCCGTTTGAAGAGCATGGATTTGATGGAGCTCTGAGGGAACATCAAACATTTGGATATTTTTAATAACCCCATCCTGACTTGTACAACAACTGTGTCCCTGACTTGTTTGGAGAGCTCCTTGGTCTTCATGGTGTGCTGCTCTTGCAGCCTCTGGGGCCTTTCAGAAAACACGTGTTTGTACTGACAGGTCATGTGACACTTAAAGTGCACACAGGCGGGCTTTATTTCACTAATTATGGGACTTTTGAAACAAACTAGTTGCATCAGATATTTTTAGGGGCTTCACAGCAAACGGAGTGGATACTTATGCACATGCCAATTTTCAGGGTTTTTTAAAATTATTTTAACGTCAGTTAAAACTTATTTGATTAACTATTCTATTATCAGAAGACAACGAGGCAGAAAACTATTTTGGTTCATACAACGATCCCAAAAACTTTAAGTATACTTAAATGACTTCATTAAGTACAAATATACATTCTATTTTCAGACAAATCTTTCCAATGGGGGAACAAAATAACATAAAGTATATCTCTGAGCCAAAATGCATAGATTATTTTTCAAATAATAATGGATTAAAACTGCATTAAAGGCAAAAATAAATATGGCAAACTGGAATTTTTATTTATTGTTTTTAGTCTTGAACGTTGATTTATTTACATGGAATGTCCAGCTATAACTATGTTGTTATAACAAACACCACATAGCTTTTTCACCTGTTCAGATAATATGTGCACAACTTAAAGTCCTTGCAAAATAAGAGAATTTCACAAATAGTGTCAAGATTTGCATCCAGGGAGTTGGCATTTGGCAGGGTTGTGTTATGTAAGGTGTGAAGAGGTATTAAACCTCAAGGCGATAAAAATAACTGAGCACCAGTTACCAAGTGCTGGAAAAGAAGTGACCTGTGGATGGATTTTATCTGAGCTGAAAATCTTCCTGGATCAGGGTCTGGCTCTGACATAAACTGTCATGTCAGGTTTGGGATATTTTTTCTGACCAAATCTTATCCTGGATGTGTTTTAAGAAGGTTTTGCTGCATTTTCACAAACTGTGTTAGCAACAGAGTGACCCAATAATGACCGATAAAGCCATCAGCAGCACCAAAATACATTGCCATGAACTTGTAGCATGTAGGAGAGCAAAGGACAGAAGATAAAGGTAAAGCCAGGTAGTTTTTTATCAGTTTACTGGAATTATCTGTCAACAAGCAATGAATCTAAAACGTTAATTTGGGTAATTCTAATATATAACTTGATAAGAAATAATGCAGACAGTGTTTTTAGATTATTGTAAATAACAGTAAACTGCTCGATCCGGGAGACAGGAACCTAAATAACCATTTTATTAAATACAGTAAACCACACTCTAAAAAGAGACTGCAGCTCCATATTTATTTATTCACTTTATAAGTTGTCAAGTTAAACTATCATAAATTAATTAAGCTGTGTAAACTCAATTCAATTAATTACTACCAAATATATCAATTAATTTAAGTTGGAGCTGCATTCACTCTTTAGAGTGTATAACTTCCATATTAAAAATTCCTGTTCTGTCATCTATGTGCTGACTGGAACTCAAAAGATAATGCGATCAAGGGTTTATGGGAGACTAAAGCCTCTTATGCTGATTTTTTTTTTTTGCGCAAAAAAAAAAAAAAACAACCATAAAAAAGACACTTTCTTTATCCATCTCTGGACTCAGACTAACAGAGCTCACTTAACAGGACGCTTGAGATCATTCATCCTCGTGAGACTTTAGCGATGGCGGAAAAACATACCTCACCACTGCTATGGATACTTCTTCTATCTGCACTGCGTTTTACCTCATCTTTCCAGTCAGCTCTGGTGTTAGAAATGGCAAAAATTCTGATGCAAAACTA
This sequence comes from Fundulus heteroclitus, assembly GCF_011125445.2. Classification (NCBI taxonomy): domain Eukaryota; kingdom Metazoa; phylum Chordata; class Actinopteri; order Cyprinodontiformes; family Fundulidae; genus Fundulus; species Fundulus heteroclitus. Next base: position 29,267,216 of record NC_046370.1, on the reverse strand, counting down.
CTGTCTTCCAGAGAAGCTTCTGGGAATGCAGGAAGCCATCCAACAAGCTATCAGCAGTGGAGAGCTCTTGCAGATTTCAGACAAGAAGACCCTTGCTAGCTTGCTCACAGCTGGTGTTCAAGGAGCCCTGAATGATCCACGACTGACTGTGTCGTATGAGGCGAAAGCTGCTCCTGTTGGGCCACCAGTACTGCAGTCGCCTTCCAAAGAACAACTGAAACGGCTGGTGAGAAACTCTTTTAAAGTGGATATTTTGGAAAACAACATTGGCTATTTACGTATAGATCACATCATTGATGAAGAGACGTCAGCAAAGATTGGCTCTAAACTGTGGGACAATGTCTGGAACAAAGTGGCTCAGACGTCGTCACTAATCTGTGATCTAAGGTACAGCACAGCTGGAGACCTGTCTGGGGTTCCCATCATAATCTCTTATTTTTATGACCCTGAGCCTCTCATTCATATCGACACAGTATATGACAGGCCCTCAAATACAACAAAGGAGTTGTGGACAATGTCATCAATACCAGGGAAACGGTATGGTAAGAATAAGGACGTAATAATTTTGACAAGCAGGCGCACCACGGGGGCAGCTGAGGCAGTGGCATACACACTGACGAAACTTAAGAGAGCTATTATAGTGGGAGAAAGATCAGCTGGTGGGTCAGTAAAAGTCCAAAAGTTCAGAATTGCTGAGTCAGACTTCTACATAACAGTTCCTGTTGCAAGATCCATTAATCCGATCACAGGCCAGAGCTGGGAAGTAAGTGGTGTTTCGCCAACAGTCAATGTAATCGCCAAGGAAGCTGTCTCAAAGGCCAAATCCCTTCTGGCTCTAAGGTATGCCATCCCAAAGGTTGTGCAAATTATCTCGAATATACTTAGAGATACATACGCTTTCAGTGACAGAGTTTCAACACTTTTACAACATCTGCAGTCAATTGATTTCCTATCAGTCGGATCAGAGAAGGACTTAGCCATTACACTCAACCAGAACCTCCAGACTGTGTCTGAAGATCCTCGACTAATTATCAGATACATGCAGGATGATGACGGCAGTCTAGAGGATCCCCATAAACTTTATACAATACCGGATAATATTGAATCATTAAAGGCATACATTGACAGTGTGTTCAAAGTGGAAATTCTTCCAGACAACACTGGGTATCTTCGTTTTGATGAGTTAGCAGAAACGTCTGCAGTGACTAAACTAGAAGAGCTCATGTCTCAAAAAGTATGGGAACCCCTCAAGGACACTAGTAACTTGATTATTGATCTTCGTTATAACACACGTGGATCTTGTAATTCTTTGGCATTTGTACTGTCTTACCTCCATGACTGTACGAAGAAACAGAATTTCTTCACCATAAACGACCGCATTCAGAACACAACAACAGAACACAAATCACTGTCGAAAATTACAGGGCCAGCTTACGACTCCAAGCGCGGAGTTTATGTGCTAACAAGCTACCACACTGCAAGCATCGGGGAGGAGCTTGCGTACATAATACAGTCCTTAACCTGCGGCACAGTCATCGGGGAAATTACATCTGGTAACCTCATGCACTCAAAGACTTTTCAGATTGAAGGGACAGAAATTGCCATAAGTGTCCCCTTTATAAACTTTATAGACAACAATGGGGAGTACTGGCTGGGAGGTGGTGTTGTCCCTGATGCTATAGTACTGGCAGAGGAAGCTTTGGACTGTGCTTATGAAATCATGGAGTTTCACAAGAGTCTCAGGTCCCTTATTGTTGGAGTTGGGGAACTGTTGGAGAAACACTATGCAATTCAAGAAGTCGCCATAAACGTCAGCCAGGTGTTGTTTACTAAATGGGCAGAGGGACTGTATCGACCAGTGGTTGACTTTGAATCTTTGGCATCCCAACTGACAACAGATCTCTATGAGACCTCGGGGGATCACCGGCTTCACGTCTTCCATTGCGATGTTGAACCTGAGTTGCCTCACAATGTCCCGAAGATGCCTTCAGGAGAAGAGTTTGGATACATAATTGAAGCTTTGTTTAAAACTGAGGTTTTGCCAGGCAACATTGGCTACCTACGCTTTGATATGATGTTGAGCATTGAAGCGGTAAAAGCAAATGGACCTGAGCTCGTAAAGTCAGTGTGGAAGAAGATAGTGAACACAGATGCCCTCATAATTGATATGAGGTACAACACGGGTGGGCACTCTACAGCGGTTCCCCTGTTCTGCACATATTTCTTTGATGCTGAACCTCTACAACATCTCTACAGTATTTATGACCGAACAACCAACACCTTGACTAAAGTCACAACATTTTCTCGCGTATGGGGACAAAGATATGGATCCTCCAAGGATGTTTTCATTCTAACAAGTCACATGACGGGTTCACCAGCTGAATTATTTGCTCGCACCATGAGTGACCTTAATCGAGCAACAATTATTGGAGAGCCAACAACTGGAGGGTCTTTGTCCAGTGGGACCTATCAGATAAGGGATAGTGTACTGTACACTTCCATTCCCAACCAGGTTGTTTTAAGTGCCACCACTGGGACAGTGTGGAGCTTTTTGGGAGTGGAGCCACATGTTTCTGCCCATGTTAATGAAGCTCTTTCAGTAGCACAGGGAATTATAGAAGCAAGGCTTAAGAAGAAAGAGCAGATAAACTAAATAGGTATCCATGTTTAATTCATACCAAAAGCTTGTTGCGGAGACATCATTACATCACTGCTTTTTCTGTCAATTTAAACTTTTGAAGCCTTTTCTGTAGATAACAGAATTATATACATTTATAATACCTGATAACACTTTACATAATAAAATAATTGTGGATGTTATTGCTAAAATTATTGACTTATAAAGGATGATTACTATCCACTCTTTTGGCTTGCTATGTCCTGACATCATAAGGAAGCATTATGAACCCGACACGTTTAAACTAGCCATAATCCATCAGACAATGTTTTCACAATCATCCACATTGCCTCCTGAAACCCCATATATTAAGTATTTTTTCATTTTCTCCTTGGCTGCATCATAAATATCAAATATTGAGAATTACTTGTTCAGTCCTGTCATGTTAAACCATTTACATGTTTAGGTAAGCCTATTTTTTATATAACTTTATTGTAACATTTAATTAGAAATCAGACGTGGCACGGGAAACAATGGCACAGTACAATGACCTGTCTTGGTGTGCAAGTATATAAGATTATACAAACATGAGGATGTATAAATGAAATCATTAAAAAAAAAACATTAAAAGACAAGAAGAGCATGAATTGCCAGCAACAGCTTATAACGTGTATAAGAAGAGCTAGTCTGCTTAAAACTCTGGGACCAGCATCCCAGCAAGGTGATTAGCTCAGACGTTTCTCATCAATGATTTCAGTCCCCCTAATAAATTGTTGACGATTGAAAAACTGATTAAATTACAAACATTTGGATCTATGTATGTAAACATGTGCCCATCAAATCTGGGAGACTGGGAAATGCAATTTGGGAAATGTAAGGAAAGAAGGCAAGACAACAAAACGAATGAAAGTTTCTAACTCAGCTTTACAAAAGGAATATGTCTTTCAACATCAGTTATAATATAAACTATTGCATCACAAGGGGAAATAGTATGTATTATACATGTATATAAGTATGTACAGTATTTCAGTAGCTTTTCACCAACTGATTATAGTAAAAGTTGAGTCCCAATGGCATATTCTCAATCTCTGGTTGTTATTTTAGTTTGGGGGGCTTTCTGGGACACTTTCCCTAGTATTTTTGCTCATCCATTTACTGTTTGTTATGAAAATTCCTTTATTATTATTATTATTATTATTATTATTATTATTATCATTATTATTATTATTATTAGACCCTGTGGTCTGGCCTATGATTTCTGATCGTCTAACTGTCATTTCCTAAATTAAGAGGTTTTCTAAGTTTAGTTTTTTTGTTATGTTTTATACTTCTGTTCAGTGAGCGCCTTCCTGTATGTAATTACCAGCAGAGGGAGCGCTCCTCAAACAAACCTAGATGGCTGCTGTTCCCCTCACCCCCACAGAACTGCTTTCACTGTGTAAAATGAATTAAACAGTAAATGTCATGTCTCTGAAGTATCATAATTATTTACCTTAACTACTCCCCAGATCAAAATCATTCAGTAAGACACACAAACTCTATTTGGTTTATTTTTTTTATGTTTTTTGTATTTTTTTCTGCTTTCAACTATACCATAGACCACCATGCAATTTGTCTGACGCATTAATGGCTCAAATTTACAGATTTTTTTCAAGTTGGATTTTGCCAAACATGGTTTAACCAGTAACAATGACTGGCTTTAGCTTTCTTACCACCCTTCTAGATATTTCTCAGTTATAAAACAGTGATTACCTGACACAGGCAGCTTTAAATAGCTGTCCAGACTACATTGTGCAAAGACCAGGATCCCTGCCAACACCTTCTTGTTACTACACGTACACTGGTTGTTTGCTATTCTCTTCCACAAACACTGGGGATAATGCGATTAGGGGTTTAATGTGGAGTGAATCCTCTTATAAACGTGTTATCAGAAACCTTACAGCCAAACCAGTGCCACTTGTTAAAAGACCAGTGTTGAGAAGGAGGCTCAGCACACAGACCTCCACTTCCTGTACACTCACTTTTTCTGAGACAAGAATGGCAAAGACTCTTTTTCTGGTGACATCTTTGCTGCTGTTGGGAGATGTTTCCTTTTTGCATGCTTCATTTCCACCCAGCCTTATTGAGGACATGGCAAAAATCGTCATGGACAACTACTGCTCACCAGAGAAGCTGGTTGGTATGAAGGAGGACATTGCGGCAGCTTCAAATAACACAGAGGTCCTCAGCATCCCAGACGGCGAATCACTGGCCAACATCCTAAGCAGCGGAGTCCAAACCACAGTGAGCGATCCACGGCTGAAGGTCTCCTATGAGCCAAACTATGTTCCCGTGGTTCATCCAGAAATGCCTCCCTTGCCCGCTGAGCAGCTTGTTGCTGTTCTCCAGACATCCATCAAGCTGGACCTTTTGGAGGGTAACATTGGCTACATGAGAATTGATCACATCCTTGGGGAGGAGGTTGCGGACAAGGTTGGGCCGTTGCTTGTAGACCTTGTCTGGAACAAAATCTTGCCAACTTCAGCTCTGATCTTTGACTTACGTTACACTAGCAGCGGGGACCTCTCCGGCATCCCCTACATAGTCTCTTATTTCACTGAAGCTGAGCCTGTGATTCACATTGACAGCATTTATGACCGTCCCTCAAACACCACCACTAAGCTGCTGTCTATGTCAACGCTGCTAGGGGAGAGATACAGTGTAAGCAAGCCTCTGATTATCCTCACAAGCAAAAACACAAAGGGCATTGCTGAGGATGTCGCCTATTGCCTCCAGAACCTGAAAAGAGCCACCGTTGTTGGGGAGAAGACCGCTGGGGGCTCAGTGAAAATTGATAAATTCAAAGTGGGCGATACAGACTTTTACGTTACCCTCCCAACCGCAAAGTCCATCAACCCCATTACAGGCTCAACCTGGGAGCTCACAGGTGTGAGTCCAGATGTGGAAGTTGATGCGGAGGATGCCCTTGCTACAGCAATCAGGATCATCAACCTCCGAGCTCAAGTTCCGGCCATCATTGAGGAATCGGCCAGCTTGATTGCCAACAATTATGCCTTTGAGAGTATTGGGGCAGATGTTGCAGAGAAGCTCAGAGAGCTCCAGGCAAACGGGGAATTCAGCACGGTTGTTTGTAAAGAAGGTCTGGAGACAAAGCTATCAGCTGATCTCCAGACCCTTTCCGGTGACAAGAGCCTGAAGACCACCACCAACACCCCAGCCCTACCACCAATGGTAAGTGTTTTTTTCTTTTTCTTTTTTGCTTTACTGAAATATTTTAAAACTGCTGTTGAAGATAATGGTCAAGTTTTGAGACAGTTTTTGGGTAATTTTCCCCATACAGGTCAGCTGAAAAAGAATTAGAACAACTCAGCAGTTTATGGAGTACATTGTGTTTTACAAACATGGTACAACCTTGAAGTATCGTTAAGCAGATATGTTCAAGACATATTTTCATTTAAGATGCCTGTGTGTTGCTAACTGTGCAGGAATATTCTCCAGAGATGTACATTGAGCTGATCAAAATCTCCTTCCACACCGATGTGTTTGAAAACAACATCGGCTACCTGCGATTTGACATGTTCGGAGACTTCGAAGAAGTCAAGCCCATTGCCCAGATAATCGTGGAGCATGTCTGGAACAAGGTTGTGAACACAGACGCTATGATCGTTGACCTCAGGTGTGTTTTCTCACTTTTCGAAAGCAAGTTGACGCTGAAATTAAGTGATGGTTGATGTATATAGACATCGAAGCCTATAAATCCTTAGTTAACTGAATTTAGCTTATTCTCCACAACAGTTTAAGTATGACATATCCTTACTCTGCTGTGTTAAAAGTTCACGAAAAACATGCTTCTTTTTTAATTTGTCTTTTCTTTGACTTGCAGGAATAACCTTGGGGGACCAACAACAGCCATTGCGGGTTTCTGCTCCTACTTCTTTGATGGGGACAAGCAGATCGTTCTGGACAAGCTCTATGACCGACCATCTGGAGTGACCACCGAGTTGCTGACTCTGCCTGAGCTCACTGGTAATAAAATGACAAGAGATTTTTGTAAGAGTGAACGTTGGTAACCATTTTAGCAGTAAAATTAGCATCAATGCAAGCAATGACTTTGTCCACCCACAAGATCCTTTCTAAAGGAAATTGACAAAGAGGTTTCTAACTCTATCTTAACCTCTCCTCCAGGTGTGAGGTATGGCTCCAAGAAAAGCCTCATCATCTTGACCAGCAAAGCTACAGCGGGTGCTGCGGAGGAGTTTGTTTACATCATGAAAAAGCTAGGCCGGGCTATGATAGTTGGGGAGACCACTGCCGGGGCTTCCCACCCACCCAAGGTGTTCCCTGTTGGCGAGACCAACGTGTTCCTCAGCATCCCCACGGTCCACTCCGACACGTCCACTGGGCCGGCCTGGGAGGGAGTTGGTATCACACCCCACATTCCTGCCGCAGCTGACGCTGCCCTTGAGGTGGCCAAGGGCATCTTCAACAAACACCTTGGAGGCCAGCAGTAAACAATGTGCAGCGGAGAGCTCTGATATCACGTTTGCTTGGAATTTGAGGCCTGTTTCTGAGAAAAAAAATTTAGGTTCAGTGTATTCTGTTATTAATCCTCAAAATACTAAAGCCTTGTTGTTCCTAATGTAGAGGTTCAGTTGTGCGTAGGGTTATTTTGGCTATTTTCTCAAAATGAATGGTACTGAAAAACCATTGTAATTCTTGTGCAAAAGTGAATCTTAATGTACGTATAAGCAAATGCATGCAATATGCTTTCCACATTTGCTATTCCTTTGTTATGCTGTAATTGTGAAGTCATCTCTGTGCATGTAAAATGCTGTTTGTCCTGAAGGCAGTCAATTTTACTTCACGTGGACCCACTTGGGTTGTATCAATTCCAGGGGTGAGACTCAATAAAACAAAATGTTCATAAGTGTTGGCTGGATTTTGGTATGATAGGCATCCAAAAAGTTGTTGAAAAACCTTTTCCAAACGCTAGCTAAAGAGTGAATTCACTTCAATATCTATCAGCATGCAATGTTGAACATCTCATGAACTCTTTAGAACTGTAGCACAAAGGTGAGGCAGCGTTATTTGTACATCACTTCTGCACAAGGTAGCAGCAAATACTGTGACTTTAGTGTTCAAAACGATGTAATGGAGAGTAGAGAGAACTGAGAAAATCTGGACAGACAGGATTCAAAATTTCAGCAATCCTCGAGACTCCAAATATACAAATAAATGGATTTAAGGGTTAAAAAAATAGATTTTGCATGATATTTCCCCTTTAAGCCAATACTTGATCTGAGTCAGCAAGGGACAAATATACACTGTGATGCACTGTGATGCACTGTCAGCACGCAGAGCCAATAAACATCTACCACAGAGGATGTTTTCCAGCACTCCATAAAAAGTTATTTTCTAAATAAGACAGAAATATCCTGACAAATCCCAGAAAAGCCATTTTAAACCTGTTGTTTAAGAAGCCAAGTTATATTCACCTATCATGAGCTTATCTTTAATTAAAACATAAAGTTCCTTTTAAAGAACACAATATCCACATGCAGTCCCTCAAAAAATGCTACTTTTGGGAGGAAAATCCAAATATGTAGAAATGTGAAGAATAAAATTATTTGATATCAGACCAGACAGAAAAATAACATCTGCCATACTGGTTTTCAGTCCCTGGCAACACAAGACATCAGCTCAACACCAGTCAGAAACATATACCATAGCTGTACTTTGAAGCCTGATTTGACTGATTGTGTTTTTTGGTGAGACAAACATTAGTTTCACCTTAAAAGTTAAAGAAGTTGAATTAATTTTGAGTTAAGATCAGGGGTGTGAGTTCCGTAAAGATTAAGCTGATGAGTTAAAGAAGGTACAAAGCGTTGATAAACAGTCTTTATAGGACTTTAGGCAGCTACTGATATTTTCTCTGTTTTCCTTTGGGTATATGGCAACTACGACCACGAACGTGCATGTTAGGTTTATTGGAGATGTCCTCATATTTCTCTATGTTGAGCCATAACATACTGGCAAACTGACCAGGATGTACCCTGCCTCTTGAGATCGCTATGACCCTGCTGGATGTCGGATGCCTTTTCCTTTGATACAAGGTAGAAAGAAACAGAAAGATAAAGGTAAGAACATAGCCTTGTCTTGAGCTCATTAGTTAGGATCATAAATCTATTTAGCTGTTCTGCGAAGGCCTCAAAGGTATATTAAAAGCATTGCTGAACAAGCAGCAACATGAAGACTCAGTAACATAGCTAACAGATGAAGGACAACATGGTGGAGAAGCTTAAAGCAGGGTTGGGTCGTCAAAGAACGCCCCATGCTTTGAACAACTCACAGAGCCTGTTCAATCCATTATTATAAAAATGGAAAGAGTGCAGAACAACTGTGAATGTGCTAAGACATGGCCATCCACCAAAACTGAATATGAAAGAAGAGCAGTAATGAGAGACTTAACCAGGAAGCATGTAGGAGGCAAAGGAAGAATGTTAAAGGTGCTCTGAATAAATGACATACATATGCCCATTCTATGCCCATACCCTGACCCTAAACCTAACCATTACCAGTACATGCCTAACCCTAACCTACACCTAATTCTCACCTTAGTCCTAAACCTAACCCCTAGCCCAGAAAAATTGAGGACCAAAAAAGGGTCTTTACTTTCCATCAACTCCCTCACTTTGGTAGAAAGATATAAAAAATACGTTCTCACTCAGCTGCAACTACAAGATACTCACACACACACCTTCACACAACTCTGTGGATGATACGTAACATGTAAATGTACGGATTTCCTCATTTGTGTACATTTCTTGATAAAAGCCAAAAAATCAATTGTGTGGTGACTAAACAATGATTTCTTCTGCAAAAGTGCCATTTCAGATGTTTAAAAAGCTTTTATTGGAGCCTGGTATTGGTTGGCTGTTTTACCCAGAATGCCTATGTAATCACTTCACCAGTAGGGATATTAATATTAAGCTATGAAAATAGTTAGATTTAGTTTACTGTAAATAAAGGTATTGACATACGCTCGACTAATCTGTAAAAGGTTGGTAATAATGATGCAACAGCACTGTTTTGGTTCCTTGTTAAAATGCCGCTGTAAGCTATGAAGGAGGTGCAAAACAGCACCGTAGCCCTTTTTTCCCCATCTGTCTCTCCTCCTCAGGATGAAACATGAAACCCGGGCCACTTCATTCAAGTCTGTCCCATGGGCTCCCACTTCTTCCAGCGCTAAACACTGCTCTACAGACCCCAGATCCTACTCTGCAGTTTTACATCCAAACCGAGACTTTGACAGAAAGCTTCTGTTTTTTTTTTTTTATAATTTCTTCAGCGTGTTGGATGTTTTGTCTTGGAAAAAATACATTTCTCCTGCATCTAAGAACTTAGATGCAGGAGCATCTCTCCATCCGAGACAGTCGCTTGCACGGTCATGGGTATTAGCTGAGCTTTAAACAGAAAAGCTTCTCTTTTTTGCCGAACTGAATCTTGCTCTTTTTACACACTGATGTAAAGAACTCTTACGGAAAAGAAAATCATCGCTGCTTTTTTCCCCCCCTGCAATCCACAAAGGAGTAAACGTTACCCACAGGAGCCAGATTACAAAGAACGGTGCTGAACATGCATCTGGTTCTGGTTCTAGTTGGATTATTTCTCCTCTCTTGTCCATCAGCAAGAGCGGAGCCGGAGTTGCCGGAGGTGGAGGAGGAAGAGGAGGAGGAGAGCTCCTGCCACGGCGCCTTTGACCTGTACTTTGTGCTCGATAAGTAAGTGGAACTGATCTGTTCAGAAAGACACCATTTGAAAGGTCGTACAACCGAGACAAGAGAAGAATGTTGTGGCAAAGTTGTCAAACACCCAGAGACATTTTGAGTTTTATTTCTTTGGACTTGGGTTTCATACTTCTAATGTGGAAAAAGTGACATAAATTTAAGCATGAGGAGAAAACTAAGGCAAACTGAATAATGCTAAATATTTTATTATCAATTCGGCGACAAACCAGCTTGAATTTACCAAATAGTTCAGTTTACAAAAATAAAAGCTTTCATTTCTTATGTGAAATAACTTGGTCACCATTGTCAGTGAGTATCTCCAGTCTCATGCAATGACGCTGGCGAACTGAGTGGTGTGTGATGATGACGAGAAAAGTAGCAGCGTTAGCATGAAAACCAGTCTATCTCTATCTGATATGGAGGTCCAAAAATGGCAAAATTCAATACAAATACGGAAATATTGAACACTATATTTTTCAGACTATAAGTCGCTCCAGAATAGAAGTCGTATTTATTTAGAAATATATTACACAAAATCCAAGACCAAAAACTGACATTTAATCTGGTAAGCAAACTTCTTTAATTACACAATTGCATCCGCAACATGCTGAATAACATGGAGCATACCTGGGAAGTTGAAAGGGTTTAAATTAGCATAACATTCCAGCAACTCAAAGAGATGTCAGCGCATTTCAGCGTAACGGGCCATAGTCAAAATTAGACAGCAAGCATAACGATGCTATGTGCTAAGCTAACAGTACGATACGGATGTTTGAGAGCAACATATAGCGGTCAGTAATGCATCTTAAAATACATCTATGAAGTTGTAAACTGGCCGCCGGACAACAGTAGCTAACGCTAGCTCTTCTTCGCTTAACGGACAGCATAATAATGTGGTTATACTGTAGTCTGGGCTCACCATTCAAGCAGCACCACGTAACGCTCAGCTGTATGAAGGTATACTGAAACAGCGAAACAAACATGTGTTCAGTCGTTGTTGTCTGTATGTTTCAATTAATTTTTAAGTGGTACAGAAGCAGCATAGTTTTCACAAGCAAAGACAGCCCTCTTGTGGTTATAGACAGTAATGTTTACTCCTTGGTTCATATTGGTCAGTATTTAAATTTCATATATGCGTCGCACCTGAAGTCGTAGGATCAGCCAAATTATGAAAAACAGTTATTTTGGGTGGTTCTAATACTAAAGCTAGAAAATTGTCACTTTTTGCGTTTTTTTAGAATGAAGGTTTCATAAATCTCAAGCTGTGTTTTAAGGAGTCTCTGTTCAGTGTAGAATGATTAGGTTATGGTTAGACCACTTTCAATACTTTAGATTTTTAAAGAAATCTTATTTCGGTGTCAATACACCATATTCCATGATCTCATTCAGTATGGATTGGGTGTTTTCAAATTTTTTTCACAATCACATTTCTTCTCTGGAGGTCAGTAGTATCCCAAGCACAAATGGGGTAAGGAATTTTATCCTCCCTGTGCTTTAGTACACAAGTAAAAATAGTGCACGTGGAGGACTTTTAGCAGATGCTTTAAATTTAGATTATTCCGCCACATTCAACTTGGTTCCTAATCTGTAGGTAATTGATGAAAAATAATCAACTGATTACAAGAATAATCAATCTTCAAGAGGCACCAGCTGAGGCCACAGGTTAAGCTTCATGTGAGTAGCAATCCAGTGGTAAACAACCATCTAAGGCTACGTTCACATTGCAGATCATGGAGCTCAATTCCGATTTTTTGCTGAAATCGGATTTTTTTTCTACGTGGTCGTTGATACTACTAATTAAATGTGACCGCTGTCAAACTTCTGTTTGTGCAATTCAAGACCTCAAAGCGGCACACGGGGTTCCCAGATCAAGCTCCTGAATTTCACGTGCTAAACAGGAAACATCGGAAGCTAGGCAGGGTAAAGCTCCAGTGAATTTCAGAATGAAACCACCCCAACAAGTAACACTAACTTGACTAGTGGAAACAGAACAACAACACAGAAACACGAGGAAACACATGGGCTTTTGGAGGATTATATAGGATATTTATGCAAATTAATATCCTACATGGCTATTTTTTAATCATTTATGAGGGAAAGTGGCTGGCCCCGGTTTCTATAGAAGCAGTGTGCGTGGAGGTTTGTGGCAAACCAGTACTGGATCAGGACCGTAACCCGCACCGTGGTCAGTGTGAGCCCCGGGTTAACCCACACAATGTTTTACACCGTCCCCCAGCATACTACAAAAATGGCTGAACAGGGTTGAACGCTCCACAACAGGGAGGGGGCAGGTGTGAAATGCCTCATTTAGGGTTAAAGAGACCGTACCAAAACAAATTGTTCTCAGACACACCTCAGGACAGGGGCAGAAGAGGAGCTGTGGGGCAATGATATTGAGGAATTAAGACCAAAGCAGGGCAGTACCACTTTATATAGACCACAACTGAATGATTACAGTGTGAAAAGGAAGGCATTAAAAGACATGATATGTCCCGTTTAAGCTTCTCACTACAGAGCAAAACAAACTGCTCTGCTATAGCTATCACTATCACGTCATAAGGTTCTCCTCCAGCAGCATCGCCTACAGGAATAAGATGGATTGGACGTGCAGTTGCTAACTTTAGCATTGTTAGCCGTTTGCTGTTATCTTACAGTCCTTGCAAAGCATTGGTAACTTGTCTGCCACTCTGTCAAAACTTATTTTTCTAAATGGAGTACCTAAAATTAAAGGTGATGAGGGCTCCTTCTGTATTGATGTTATAATGTGGTCAGCCAGTCAAGCATGCAAGGTCTGTTTTTAGCCGACTCTACCAGACAAACCAACAATCCAAGAACTTAAAAAAAAAGAGTCTGAAATATGAATAGCTTTGAAAGACTTCACTTTGAGGAGTATCATGTACCAGTTCCTAAATTGTTCGTTTAATAATGAAAATTTGAAAATAATCATTTCATAATAATTTAAGAAATGTGTATATTATTTACAGAACCCACATACTGCAACTTTGCTATTTAATTGATTGTCACATGAAGAAGTACTGGAGCACATCATATTTTATCTGCTGTGCAGGTTAACCAATAAGATGTTAGAGTCATATGACAAGCTACAGAGACTGTTGTTTTTATGGTGTACCCCATATTAATTAATTATAATTTAATATGCTTTTGTTAGATGTAATACATTTGAATGTTTGAATTTTCCTTTTCCTATATTCAAGTAATATGAATTTCACACATTTATATGATAATGAGTATGCCGCTTAATTAAAATGCCTTTATTTGAAATGCTATTTAAAAGATTTCTGAGATGTATAAATAGGTTTACAAAGATCTTTTTACTAGATGCTGGTACCTTTCGCCCTCCATAGTCCTTCTCTTTAACTCCATCGTTAGAAAGTATTAGGTCATATAAATCCCGAGAAAAAGCAAAGATAATCTTAATTTTTTTCAAAAGGGTCTGTCTCATTTTTAACTCAGTGACCCCATTACTGACCACACTTTTCCTTTCCATGCTCTACGCCTGAGTAGGAATAAAGTTGTGGCTAGGTGACATCTTAGGACTAGACTTACGCAGTTCAGGAGAATATAAATGCAAGAGAAACCTTTGGAGTGCTTGCTATTTTCCATGTGTCTGGTTTTCATCATTTTGCACCTACTTTACGACCCCTTTTCTAGTCAGTTTAGTAACTGAAAAACTCTCAAATGAACTCCATCAACTGTACACCTAAATATACTCTATAGGCCATACAAAAGTTATGACTTTAGACCCAAAAACTGACTTCTTCAGTGCTTGTGAAACTTAGCAATACAGACAGTCTTCATTGGCAACATCCACATTACAACTGGACAATAACTGAAAAAGTAATTCCTTCCTTACTTCAAACTGTCAAAAATGAAAATACAATCATGAGCTTGCTAAGATCATATTTTATTTAAACAGGGTTTTCTCTGCACTCCACAATGCACACCAGTCTTTGTCAACTGGTGGGTCCCAGCCCAAAAGTGGGTCACAGACAAGTTTCCAGTGGGTCATGGACCACTGTCAGGCCAAAAAAGGGAGAAATAAATTAGTGGAGACTCCTCTATTCACAGTCCTTACAGTAAATGACGATAATGCGCTAATTTACTCATTGGTGGGGACAGTATGAAAATATATAATGTGTTTTTGTTTATTGCATTATCATACAAGCTAAGTTTAGAAATTGTTTGAAGACTGGTTATTGTCCATTTAATTGGTTTTCAATAACCATAACCGTGATAATGTTCGCAAAAAGATATTCATCCATCACTTCCAGGCTCTCAATACACATCCACACAGACTTTTCCACAGAAATAAGAGTCACCGCTCCGTAAAAAATTTTAATTTTGAAAAAGCTATGCTGTTTTTATCTTACCGTTCTTCTTGTTATATGTTCGGATCCCATTGCTCAAAAACAGAGATACCGGTATCCACAATTCGTAAACAGTGCACCGCTGTGTGACTCGAATCCCTTTAATTAGTGGTGTAACCAAGGTTTGTCATCAGCACTGCATGAGGTGGAAAGAGACGGGACTCAGAACTGTGACTTTGGGTCACTGCATGGTTCAGCAGGACTCTATTTTTTGTGTTTGTTTGGTTTTTTTACACTTCTGTACAAAACACCGGGCAACTTACTGTCCTACGGCAATCCTTGAGGGACATTTAACCAGCCTGTGTTAATAAGGAAAACATGTTTCTTTTACATAGCAATGATTAAGTCAATCTTTATTTATGCTTTTGTAGTCAAAAACAGTGCACATGAAATATAGGATGTTGATCTGATGTTACAACAACAAGTAACCCTAAACGTCATGATTTATTTCATGTTTGTTAAAGAATGATGATAGAGGAGAAAAGGAACCTCCAGAAACGCTCAACACGGTGTTCCAGGCTTCCACCAGTGTTGCCAGGTCTGTTTATTATCAGCAACTTTGGGCTTGTTAATTTAAATAAGATAGAGGTAATATAGCTGGTCGCTTGTTTCTGTCACAACTGTTGCATGTTAGTAGCTTCCAAAATGACACACGTTTTTTTCTAAATGCTTCGGTTTGGGCACAGAGGGATAGAATGTTCTTCTTATAAGCTTCCACTGCCGTGTAAAAGTTGATTTTTAAAAGTCATTTATCCTGAACTAAAACAGCACTCCCCTCAAAGATGCAGTGCTGCACACGTTCATCATGTGCCCTGTGAAGCACCTTTTGTCTGAAGACGTGTGGCACAAACTAAGTGGTTAGCGTTTAATAGCAAGCATTAGCTTCCTCAAATTTCCTTATTTATCTTCGGTTTAACAACTGCAAAGCTAATATTTTTCTGTGCAGAATATGACTTTGCGAAGCTTTCTTTTCGGTTTGCTGTGTCCACCACAGTTGATGCCCTTCATTTCTAACCATGCAACATTTGTTTACACATGCTAACTTAGCATAGTGGAACTTCCTGAGAAACAAAGGGAGAACAACAGCTTTTCCAACCCCTGCAGAATCAAGCTGGTAATTTTTCCATTACTTAGTAACACAGAGTCAGCTGTTGAGTTTGTCATTGACTGCTCACTAAATATTTGCAGAAGTAAGCTTCTCTCAGTTCTTGTGTTGATCTGTGATAAACAACTATTCTTCAGAACTAGCTGTCTCTGTGAGTATTGCAGAGACTGCTAGTTCTGTCTCTGTGACACTCGTTCTATGTTTTATCTTCAGCTGAAGATAAACCTCAGAAACAGACTGGACCTTGAGACTGAACTCGGAGTTGCTTTCCTTACTATAACTCCAGACAATGAGGAGTAAAACATGCTCAGTTCTCTCATTTGTCCTGCAAATCCAGGTTTATAATGCTAGTGTTACAACCAAGGTTAAACTTAGTGCAGCTGAAGTTTTTCAAAGTTTGTTTGTTTTTTTGGTTTTTTGGTTTTTCCGTATTTAGCTACTAATGGATAGCTAGATGTAAACTTCATTTTGCTAACTTGAATACATTATTTTTCTTCTATCATTTTTTTTCAGTTTATCAATAAAACTGCAACAAAAGAAAAACTTTTTCTAGCACATTGGCAGTTATAGTTTCAGTAAAAGGATTCTCAGTTAAAGCTGTATGTTGGAGGTTTTAAAAATATTCCTCAGTAGTTGCAGTTATATTTAGTTTTATTCCATGTTTTACATGAAAACAACAGCAGAATCTCTAAAAGAAAAAAAAAAGTTGTTACTGATTGCTCTGATTGTTATGTTGACCTCATAAATAATGCATGAATAAAAGACTGATTAACAGTGAACATTTATTTAGACGGTGATGTAGGCTTGTAAATACGGGGTAATTGTGGGCCCTGAAGCCTTGCCAGTTGAGAACCACTGCTCTGTACCATTTATTAACCAGGACCTTTCTATTAAAAAAAACTTTATTATATCCACAATCGCACCACACGATGTGTTTTATTGCAGGACATCTCCTTCTAACTGCATTAGTGTGCAGCTTTGCTCTTAGACAATTGTCAGGCTAGCACAGTGCTACCACCACAATCACATTGGCACTCGAGAACAAATTACTTTTGGAAAAATGTTATTGTTAAGAACTTTTATACTTTGGAATCATAAAGCTGTAAAGCTTTATTACTCTGTGTATTAGCAGAAGTTAGTATAAACCTGTAACTCATAAGCTCACAGAACAACGTGACCTTCAAAGCAATCAGAGGCGCTGATTCTCTGCAACTGTTATGAGAAGGAAGGAGTAGAATGTACTTTCACCCCGGACCCTGGGAAAAGATGAACCTTGAGAAAATGTTGGATGAAGTGTGGACAATGAATACTGAAACATTCTCTGTACTTCAACTGGGAGAGATTGTATATTCTGTACAACAAGTTAAACTCCTTGGCCAAGATAATAGACCTGTGTATCTCAACAAGACGAGTGTCTGTTGTTTCTCTTGTTAGTAATGTGGAATTATTATAATATAATTATATAATATTATAATTTCACCAACATTTGCAGTGGTGCCCTGGCGCCTCATGTCATGGATACACTGCTATTGCGCACTCCTATGTTTCACCCTGGACCAAAAAGTTGCCATTTTTAGCCTTAAGACAAAAAAACAATTAAACAATTAAAAACGGTGATGGCAGCATTATGGTATGGGCATACTTTTCTTCAACAGCGACAAGGTTGCTCATTATAGTTGAAGAAAATCTCTCAGAGACTACAAAGGACTTTAGACTGAGGCGGAGGCTCACCTTCCAGCAGAGCAAAATATGGAGCCAGAGCTACAGTGGAATGGTTTAGATTCAAGCATATCAATCTGGTATCAATCAGAGTCCAGAATTAAAAACAACTGTTGAGGATTTGTGGCAATTTTTGACAATTGATGTTCAAAGCTCTCCGTCCAGTCTGAGCTTGAGCCATTATGTGAAGAAAAGTGGGAAAAAATGTCTGTATATGGTCCAAGCTGGTAGAGCTATACCTGAAAGACTTGCAGCTGTCACTGCAGTGAGGGGGGTTGTAGGAGGCAACCTGGGGGGGTCTGAATATAAATGCATGCCACAGTTCTCAAATTTCTCTTTTGTAAAACACACATACTTTTAAGGTTTCTACTGGTTAATCTTTTTGTTATTAATTTGTGCATTTAGGTCACAGTGGATTCCACTAAAGCCATCTGTTTTTTTTACCACCGGATTATTTTACATGGATTTCAATTATATTCCTGTGTCAGCTCTCCTTATTTAACTCACACTGCTGGAGCAAAGCCAGATGGGTGGATACAAACAAGCGTGCACAGGAAGCAACAATGTTTATGGAAAATCTGGTCTTAATTTGGGGAAGAACATGTTGCACGCAGAACCTCTACAGTCCCGGCTGCGGACGTCCTTTGTACGGTTGAGCAAAATGAAAAACAATACATTTTGAACAGCTTAGCATGGCCTGGGATATTTACAGCACCTCAACCTGCTGGCGTGGTCCAACGTGCATTTTCAAAAGGTCTAAGCCATATAAGCCGTCCTATTGTCCCATTGGACCTGCAATAAAAGCACTGCTCTACAGATGTGCAGTGCTGCATACAGCTTGCTCTGTGAGGTAAACACTTGACACATGCAGCAAATACGGAAAAACAGATTCTTTCCCACACAATGTTAGATGCTATAATTGGTACTCTCGTGCTATGTTGCCCACTCTGGTGGGGAAGATGACAAAACAGACATCGTTTTTGGACTTCAAACACGGGAAGCTCATTAGAAACATGTCTCTGCCTTCCTGGTGCCATGGCACATCCTCGCTGTCAGGTCTGAGCTAGTTTATAGGTCGCGGCCCGATAGCAGCACCCTGATTTATCTACAGTGCCTTGCAAAAGTGTTCATAAGCCTTTTCCACAGTTTGTCACATTACAACCACAAACCTTTTTTATATTTTATTGGGTATTCACTTGATGACCAACTGCCCTATTATGTGCTCTTTTGTTTTGGTCTAATCACATTAAATTAAATTTATTGAAGTCTGGTTTTCTCGTCACGGAATGTGTTAGAGGAATATGAATATTTTGGGAGGATGCTGGACATTGTTGTCCTCAATTAGGGTTAAATTAGCACAGGATCATTCTAACATCTGTTTTTTCACGACCCTTCCACCGGACGCTCGTCGGCTCAGCAAGTTAACATGCGTATTCCTAATTAGAACCAGCAAAAAACATACCGCTGAGGATGTGCGTGGCGTTACAAAGAGGAATGGTTGTTGAAGATGGATAAAAAGGATCATGGGTTTGTGTGGAGGGAAGGTACTGTTGCTTTGGCCAGAAAGAGTTCTCCAGATGTATTTACTGCAGACTTGGGAAAATGAAGTCATATCATGGCTCAGGCATTTGGGGCTGTGCTTGTTCAGCTGAATGGCTGGCTGGCGTGCAAAGGGCACGGTGGTGGCCAGTGTGGAACTGGGACGTCTGGCAGTGGGTCTGGAAAATGCCAGCGTTAAAGAGGCATTAGACTGTTGTTTTGATGTTTCCTTTTTGCTTTGTGGAACTATGAGATCTCTACCTGTAGGTTTCTGATTGGACTGTAACCAGATGTGTGTGTGTATGTGTCTGTCTTTGAAATCTAGCAACAGAAATGCAAAAAGCTGTCTTTGGAAAGAGCTATTATCTCAAGTACCTCTGTCTTTTTTTTCTACATGACTGACTTTCACTGCTGGTCCCATTTCCACTTTCAAAGTGTTTGATCCAAAGTTCCTTGCACTGTTAGCCGTACAAACCTTCACCGTGTTTCACCGTGGGAAAGGTGGGCTCAGGGTGGTGTGCAGTGTTTCTGCTGCATATAGTGTCACAAGTATACATTTAAACCAAGGAAGCCTCTTCTTTCAGCAACGTTTTTGTTCCGGTCACCATTGTCCTCCTGGATGCTTCTCCTTCTTGGCCAGTCACTTTAGCTGGACGGCCATGTCTTCTTTATCTTGCAGCTGTGTTGTACTGTTGGATTAAACAGTACTGCATTTTTCAGACTATAAGGCACACTTAAAATCCTTAAACTTTCTCAAAAATTGATGATGCGCCTAATAATCCGATGTGCCTTATATATGATTAAAGTTGTGCTTACTGACTGATTTCATGTGGTGCAATGCGCTCAAAAATCTGGTAAAATGCCTAAATAGGATTAGCAATGAAGCCGCTCTGCTCAATGGCTGAATGGACATTTGGAGCATTACGGTACACTGTGTCACTACCTGATCAGACCCCTGAGCTGTCTACAAGACTGCCTGACTGTAAGGTGAAAACTAGAAGTGCATTCATGTAAGGCAGCCTGCGCCCAGAGTACGCGCTAGCAACAATAAACCAAGTAAGTTAATATAAAAGTTGTGTTCAGGAGGAAACACACCAGATGCGCAGCAAAGCAGCATATGCACGTCCTACGTTTAGGTTAGCTTTTCATTTTAATCAGTTAGTAAATGTACATCAGAAACATGCCTAAATTAGATTGATGTTCTAATTTCACACATTTATACGCTCCTGTTTGGCAGGGCATAAACAGGAAAACAACATCCTGTGTCAAAATTCACTTCCAGAAGTATCCCAAAATAAGAGTCGTTGAAAATAAAGCGCCATGAATGATGTAGTTGTGACAAGCTAAGGCACTAAAATATGTGATTTTTTTTTTAATCAGATATGGTTAAGACACAGACTTTTAGGAGATCAAAACATAGGATATATTACTGATAATTTATTACCTTACCCAGATATTACTGATAATTTGTCTTTCTTTAATTACTTAGCCATGACAAAAGTTCTTCTCTCTGCAGAATCACACAGTGTAGTGTACTTTGCAGCATCTGGTGTAAATTTACACTTTTATAAACACGCCTGTAAGCCGCGCCGCTTACGTTACACGGCCATGTATTTCCTCCTTAAGGCGACCAGATTTGATTCCTCTAATGAAAACTGGGGACGTCTCTGATTTTGTTAAACCCAGAATCTCTGCCTGGGGGTTGGTTTGTTTTGTCTGAACTGTAATGCCGACGGAGGGTGGGGAAGGTGCGTTTGGTAAAGCTCTACTGCGTTGGGACAGCGGCAGGAACGGGTAAATACCTCTTGTTGCGCTGAACTTTTTTACTCCATCATGATGCACTGAAATCTGGGTAATTTCTGGAGACAGCTTTTTCCGGGGACAGGTCATCAAAACGGGGTCTGTCCCCGGAAATCGGGGACATCGGGTCACTTTACTGGGGGTGTAGTAATATTACACACTTGGGAAGAATATGTAATGTGCCTTATAATCCGCTGCGTCTTATATGTGGACACGTAATGGTGCGCCTTATAGTGCGAAAAATGCGGTACTGTGTAAGATGTTTGAAAACTTGAGATATTCTTTTACCTGCTGATCATAAGACCACTGAAAGGCCATTGGTGCCCCTGCATTTTAGGGGTATCAGAGTAAACTACAAGCATGCACGTGGCACACTTTTTAGAGCTGTAGTTCTAAACAAATTTGAGAAACATTTATCCTTTTAATTCTATTTTACAACAATGTGCAACTTTTGGTTGGTATAAAAGCTATTACATTAAGGTTTGTGGCTGTAATGCAAGAAAATGTAAAACATAATTTCACAAGGCACTGTAAATGCAGTTGAACTCTCAAATCATAAAACCACGAGGCTTTAAATGCTCTGATTTGTTCTATTCATCTCCATATGGACACAGCATGATGTAACTTCGCTGATTCAGTGATTCAGGACGACTGGATTTGCCGTTTTGTATGGGACATCCGGAGGAACGGTTTTGGGTGTGTTCCTGGCTAACACTGAGATCCAGCTATGTTCATTTAATGTTCAGTTTAGTTTTCCTTGGGGTTGCTGAATGGGTGAAAATTAGAAAAAAAAAATGTCACAGTGCTTCATCAGTTTGAACCTTTTGAAAGTTCCTTCAGTATTTTCACTCCAGTGTCTTACCTGCTTTTACTGAAGCACCCACATTATGAACGTACACTATTCTCAGTGCAGCTACAAGTTAGTTCAATGATGAGGCTTTGAATCATGCTGCCTGAATCGAGCCGAGTCAGCGGAAAACCCAAAGTGCAGCTGCAGCCTGTAAATACTTTGGATATGTCTGAATACGCTCTTGCTGTGGAAGGACAGCCCTGCCGAGAGCCCTTTCCAAAAAGTTGTTTTTGTGTTTACAGCTTGTGGTAAAATATCATGTTTCAATCTCTGAGAGTTCGAGAAACAAGTAGATTTCAAAGTCTCGTATTTAATCCAATTGTTTGTTTCCTCTTACACATGAAGTGAGTGTACATTCAAGTCTTGGAAAGACTGCAAAAATAAAGATCCACTGAACCCCGTCTGCAAAGCCTCTAACAGCTTGTATCTAGCAGCTTTCACTCAGCAATTTCTTTTGGTTTTTGGAAGAGTTGCCCGGCATTAGCTTAGCAATCATGTCTTAAACACTTTGATTTGTGCAACTGCTGTAAAAGTCGGTTAGTGGTTCTGAGCAAATAAATCTGTGCCCACTCAGTTCGAGTGGAGCGCGGCCATTGGCTGCAGCCTGGGGTGGTGTGGGTACCGGCCCAGCTAGAGTGGCAAACTGCCCTCTCACTGGTGGTGGGGTGTGTTTTCTTCTTGACGCCTTTACCCATTAGGATGGCACCAAGGCTTATGATTTCATAGCAGTGGAGAATTTTCTTGCATGCCATCAGCCTGGTTCAGTGTGGGAGAGAAGACCTGCCTCAGTATTTGGGGGGGGTGGGGGGCGGCTAACATAAACACATGCAGAGAAATGTTTAAACTAATCCCATGGATAGTTAAGCTATTTATTTCCAGCCTTCAAAATGAAGAAGAAGTATTTTCATATATTTGTGAGCTTTGGGGAAAATGACATAATTTGCCCTTTTTAACATATAATGAAATTTAAATTAGCTGTTTAACATCTGAGCAAAGCATTTCACAGGTAGTTCAGAGTGTCTAAGTCTGAATATAAACTGTAACCTTAAAAAAAGGGAGCTTGTCCTTTAAATGTGCATCAACTACACTGGTTTGGCTTAATATCATTAGATCGTGTTCCATGTTCGAGCCTCCTATATCTACCTAAGGAAGTAGTTCTTCAGGTGCCCTGTTGTGTTGACAGAGACTGACTCATCCGGTGGCCGGGTAGTGCAAACCAACCATACAAAATCTGAAACCCTTTTACAAAGCTTGAGACAAATTCATGTTTCAGAAAACAATTTAACAATGCACAAAACACTTTCAAAAGTTCTGAAACTAATTTAATTTTGGAAAAACAAAATTACAGTTCAGAAAACAGATGCACAACTCCCGAAAACAAATTTACAAATGACAAAATCTGCTAGAAAGGGAGGGACTGTGTCAACTTTGAAGCTAACCCGGAAGTAATAGCAGGACAGACCACACAAAAAACAAAACCGCGTTTGCCACAAAATGGGCAAAACACCACTCAGCTGCTGTCCATCTCTGGTCCCTGTGAACGCTACCGCTATCACGTCCAGGTTAGCCTTGGGGTTGGCACAGTCCCTCCCTTTCCGGTTGATTTTGTTGGTTGTAAATTTGTTTAGCATGTTTTACATTTGTTTTCTGAAATGTAGATTTGTTTTGTAACTTGTAAAAGTGTTCAGTGTGTCTTTACTTTGTTTGATGAAATGTAAATTAATCTTTCAAATTATATTTGTTACGGAACTTCTAAAAGTTTTTCGTGTGTTGTTAAATGGTTTATTGAAATGTGAATTTTGCTTCAAGCTTTGTGAAGGTGTTTCAGATTTTGGTTTGCACTTCCTGGACACCATAGCTCATAATGAAGATCCAAAAAAGGTAAAAGAATAAGGTGTCAGGCTGGCTGACACTACTCTTTTACAAAAGCATAAAGGAAGCCTCCAGTGCTTTATAGCCTGGCAGTAGTTTGGCTATTCGTGCAGAACATGGTGACACACATGGCAGATTTGTAAGCACAGTGAGAGGCTAATCGTTAAAAGCTAACAGTGCTAAAGTTAGCTGCTGCTTTGGAGCCTCCAGTTGGCGCTAAATTAAAGGGCTATTTCATCGCTTTTAAACAAGTCTGGAGCGGATTGGATCATCTCTTGATTAGAATTCAAAGTAGTTACAGATCAGACTAAAACTGCATAGTTCTACACTGAACATGTTCTTTACAACACAGGCTGAAGCATATATGAAACCTTTTTCAGAGTTTTTTTCAGCCTTAGAATGAGACAAACACAAACAACTAAAAAATTAGGATGTTTAGCTAGGAGTTCCTCCGTAAACTATATTCAAGTCTCAACTATGTCTGTGCTCTTCTCCAACTCTGCCACTCTTTTATAAATCTTACGGATGTCTTCTTGTTTGTCATTCAGTCTCTGGTTGGAATATTTTCTAAGCTCTCACAGCTCTTTCAGGATAAATCCCAGGATGGCATCATGGCTCAGCTCCAGCTGTGTCGGGTGTGTGTCCGCTAGCAGGTTGGCTAGCCTATCATTGAAATGCTAGATCTTCCTTCATGTTGTCGTCTTCCTTTTCTTGGGCATGATCGTTGACCCGTTTCATTTGTATTTATTTTTGTGTGTCTTTGAGAAGATTCAAGTCATATCAGGTCATATTTAGTATTTATCGTCAGGAGCCTGTTGCTCTGGGCTGCCATTTCAATTTAAACATCTCTATAAGATTGTAAGACTAATGTTGATATTAATGTATTATATACAGTACATAATAGCTAATCTTAGAAAGATATTGAGATTGTGGCACTGCGAATTTTGAGTGATGGAAATTATGTATCGGTTTTCAATGTGGCATTAGAAACTCCTACAAAACATGCAGCTTGCCATGTAAAACTGGAAAGAATATGACTGAACCTCAAACCAAACGACCAACATATCGCTTTCCACCTAAGTTGACAGGCCAGAGAGGGAGAGTGTTAATGAGAAAATAAACAAAGAGACCCTTAGTAAGGCAAGGCAAGTTTATTTATAAATCACTTTTCAGTAACAAGATGGTTAAAAGTGCTGCTTAAACACAGGAAGTGGCAGATGCTGCATTTCAAAGCAGATGGGCCTATGAGTTGTGCGACAAGGGCAAGGCAAGGCAAAGGAGGGGAAGCCAAAGAACCAGAACTTGATCAAAACACTGGCAGGCGGGCAAGAGACACTGGACATTTACTGTCACGATGGCTTTCAAAAATCTGCACCAACTGACTGTGGAAACCCTGTATATAAAGGCAGGAAAGCAGGTGAACAGAGTGAGTCTGACTGCGCTGCATCAGGAGGAACGAAGGTGCAGCTAATGATCCTGATTATGTGACGCAATGAGAATAAGACACCTGGTTATAGCTCCCTTTTCTATCTGGTCCTCGTGATCATCCCAATGGATACCCTTTCTCTGAAGCACACAAAGCTGGAATCTTTTTCTGCTGGTTCAGCTATTCCATTTTCGCTTAATCTGCAGAAAAAAAGAGAGAATTTCGACATGAAGGAGTCTTCTCATTCACTTACCCTGTTCAGCATCACTGACCGGTGATCTGTTGATAAAAACTGATAATATATCTGATGGTTGACTTTTTCAGAAGGCATATCTGAGCTCAGTCTTGAAAGCAAGAACATCAAAACGCAGCGTGATTGTGCCGAAGCATAACTAATAACATTTGTTTTTCACAGCTGTGCAATCTGAGTTTAAATCTCTTAACCTTTTCTTGAAACCTGAAAACTTCTTGGTGTTTTCCACTTAAACACTGAGGTAATAATTCCCCTTCGGCGGGGTTAAAACTACTGGCAGCACCCTCTTGATAGCTGTGGCTGTTAGAAAGATGACTTAATCCTGGACTTAAAAAATGCCGTGGTAAGATGCACAGGCCACCCAATTATTAAATAGATTCTGAATACAAGTGAGTTAATCTCTAAATGCAGTTTTTATGTTAAGGCTTTAAAGGTTTGTGGAGAAACGTTGATCAAAGTAGCAGCCAAGAGGCCGAAAGTAACTCTTGTGGAGCTGCAGAGATCCACAGCTCAGGTGGGAGAGTCTGTTTACAGGACAAATCTTAGAAGTGCACTCACAATGATTGCATTTATGGAAGAGTGACAAAAAGAAAGACATTTTAAAAAAAATTTAAAGTCATAAGAAGTCCCGTTTGCTACAAGCCATGTGGAAATACAAAAAAAATGTACAGGTTGGTTTGGTCAGATGAGATAAAAATTGAACTTTTGATACTTTATGCATCTTGATATATGGCTGAAAACCAACTCTTCATGTTATCCTGAACCATCATCCACACGCTGCAGAGAGTGTTATGCTGTGGGGATATGAGTTTTCAGTAGCGATGAGGAAGTTTGCCAGGGTTGATTGGAAGAGGAACGAAACAAACGCTGAACAATCCTGGAAGACAAAAACCTGACATTCATCAACTGCAATGGTCCGGTCAAAGCAGAGGCCTAAATCTAAATGAGAATATGTGGCAAGTCTGGGAAGTTGTTGTTGCTTTTGAGATGCTAAAAAACTGGTCACCAGCTGTGCCAAACAAATCCAATAAGAGCTGTAGCTGTAAATTCATCTATAGATGGTTCTATTGGGTATTTATTATGGGGCTTGGAAAAATCAGCCCTTTTCTTCCACTTCACATCTATGCACTGCTTTAGACTGGTCTATCACATAAAATACATTGAAGCTTGTGGTTGTAACGCGACAAAATGGGAAAACGTTTGATGGGAATGCATACTTTTGCAAGGAGCTGTGTTTGGCGATGCTGGGACATTTCTGTTAGTAAAACAGTTGTTTATTCAGCTGTCCCCTTTTTAATGAGCCTGTTTGCCCATTCTACTGAATGCAGGCAGCGGACACAGGCCAGACCCTTAACCTCACCAGACAAATGTTCAGTAAATCACTGGGAAGTTCCTTTTGGCTGTAAAGAATGCTGATAGGATAGTTGATTTAAAGCAAAAAATATAAAACTTTTATCCTACTGCTGCCCAAGCATTAACCCTCAGACTCTTCGTCTCTTCCTTGATCTTCTCTTTGTTTTTGTATTTCTTTTTGTTCAGCTCAAAGGGTCCTTAACCGGACACGTGTTTTTCATTGCGCTGCTGCCGAAAACACGCTGTCACCCGTCTTCAAAGACATGCTCCTACATAACCCCACACAGCTCTCAGTTTGAACTCTTTAGTTGGCAAATTGGGACACTGCTGATTCTGTAAACCTCTTACTTTCAGCATTCAGCCCTTCAAAACCGCATCACATTAGGGCTCAGCTCAAACCATTAGAATTAGATCAAGGGATTTTGGTGGGAATTTTTACGGTTTTTATCAAGACTCACATAACAGAATGAGCCACTTCCTCTCCCGACATTGTTTGGACAGGTGAGTGAAACTGCAAGCTAAGCCTCGGTCCCACGACTCTGAGCCACCTCAGACAATCAAACCGTTCCAACGCAAACATCAGCCACTGCAACTCAGAATTAAAGATAAGCAGAAGAAAACCAGCAGCAAGAGTCCTCAGATTCACCTCATGTTAAATAAATACTCGAAACTAATCTTCAGTTCCTTTATTAGCTGTTGTCTACAGCAGACTTTTTGGGTGGTGTGGGGACTCCTACTGTTACTACACCTCAGAGAGCTTCCTAGTGTCTTCAATCCCTTTGTGAATATATCTCTTTATGCTGATCTTAACCTCCTCGTTTACCCCATGTGTTTTTTTATCATTATTTTGGGAGGATTTTGTTAAGCTTGTAAGGTCTTGGCATGGGTCTTTGCTCAGTCAGCCTGATTGGAATGTAGGTTTTGATGTGGGGGAGAACCTCATGTAATCAGGAAAGTGGTGACACAAAGAAAAAACCCTCACATAATATTTTTCTTTTGTGCAAAATAGCATTTTCTAACCATTTGAGGAGTGACCAAACTGGAACTTACATAAGAAGTATATGTTCTTGTGGAGATCTTCTTGCTACAAACTTCAATCTCCTTTTACTCTTCTATAAAGTAGAAATATGTGGTTTAAAGGATTTTAAAGCACAGGAACTGTATGATGGGAAACTGCACCAGTTTTGAAAGCGTAACCTTTTACAATGGTATATCGTGATGCCGGTAACAAGCCAATTCTTTGTTTACAGGCAAGTGGGACAGTGCATTAAATAAACTGAGGTTCATGTAAAGCTGGATAAAAGGTTTTGAAGGAATCAAGAATTGTGGAAAAAAAATCCAAGCTTTCCCAAAACCTGGGCTAATATACAATTCACATATTTTATTCCAAGTTTGATTTCACATCAGAATCCACTTTATTCCCCAAGTCTGTGTCACAATCATTAAGTGTTTGGTTATAGTTGTCTGTTAGATTTATGTTTTTCTTGCCATTCATTATGTTCTATAAGTATTGCCATATACTGTAGTTTTTATTTGCTATTTGGGTCATTTTTTACTTAGAGATTTGTATTTGTATTCCTGGTTAGATTCTGTCCTTACATCTCTGTTCAGCTCTGTCTCTGTGTTGCCCTGCGACAGACTGGCGACCTGTCCAGGGTGTACCCCGCCTCTCGCCCAGTGAACGCTGGAGATAGGCACCAGCACCCTTAACGAGCCCATGAGGGTTAAAGCGAGTAAGAAAATTGATGGATGGATGGATCTCTGTTCAGCTCCATTCATGTTTATTTCAATGGCCACAGCCACCTTAATCAGTTTCATTCAATCCACCTATGAATGCCAATCAGTCTCATTGTTTTCACCTGCACCATGCCACATTTATACTGGTCAGTTGCATTCACTCCTCGTGGTTGAATATTGATTCTGGCATGACATGTCAAAAATAAATAAATACATACATACATACATACGTATACCTTTTTCTGAAGCACATGTCTTGATGTACGAACAAGGTACGACAAGGAATTTGTTGCTAGCATAATGGGAAAAAATTAACTAGCAAAACAGCAAACTACAAACTATAACAAAAAATAAAGAAATATAACTTTTTAAGGGGAAAGGTACAAACAGGGGAGTATGGATAAGAGAGGGTTATATTTTTACATATATATTTGTGTGTATATATATATATATATATATATATATATATATAATTTTAGGTACGTAAAATGAAGCTGAAGGCGCAAGTTCAATCGAAGAAACTCATCGCCTGCCTCCATTCAATCAGAGTCCGATACGCCTCTGATGTGAGCCAATCAGCTACGAACCGCACCTCCATGAAGCCAATCAGCATCCCACGCTCATCTTAAAAGCAACTTCAAATCCACGTCTCAGCCTGCTAACCAGCAAGCGCAAACGGATTGCATGTTGGATTTCGAATCAGATGTCCGATTCAACCCACCCCCAACCCCTTCTCCACCATCATAGCTGAGTTCATCTAGCTTCCAAGACGTTCCTCCATTCTCAACCCATCAGAGCGTTTTCTCCCTTCAGTCTTCATCACTCCCCATCGCCTGTTATTGGTCCGGCAGAAGACCACCATGTCGGGCCCGGTTCTGCCAGAGGTTTCTTCCCAAGGGAGAGTTTTTCCTCTCCACAGTCGCTTCAAGCTTGCTCATCATGGACAGTTCATGCAAACCTGTGTTTATCAAGTTGGACATCTATCTTAAACAGATCACCATATGGACTGAACAAACTTCTTCTATCTCCACTCCACCACCAGTTTCAGACCTGGGGGAACATACCTGTTCTCATACATCTACTTATGCATATTAAAGTATAATTCAGCATTAATGTTCCTGCCGAGGTCTGAGCGCCAAAGACTTAAAATATTGTATCAATAAAATCCTTCTAATTGCCATTTCTTTCTCTGTGAGTTTTTCAGATTGAACTGCTCTTTGTCAGTTTGACAAGGTGTGATCAAACAGTCCCCTTTAAGTGCTTTTTTGTTGAAAACATTTTCACTATTGTGTAAACTTACTGTTTAACCTTAAAAGTAACAAAAGTGGTTAAGTAATGGAAACACAGGTGATAAAGAAAGATAGCGCTATGAAATAGAAAGTCATCTGCATAAAGAGAAGCATAATGTAGCGTGGACATAGCGTGTACCCTCTGAAATATTCCAGTTGTTTGATTATAATTGTAAACTGAGGCAATACATTTAACAAACGCATGCCAAATAGATAGTTCTGTTCCACGCACAAAAAGACTTTCTTTACATCACGTGATAGAGGACATTCTGGTGTGTTATCTGTTGGTGTGTGGACGGTTTTACTTTTTAACAAAGTAGATCTGCTTAACTAAACTATGCCTAATGTGGTTATATAAGCTACCCTGTACACAGCCTAACACCTTCTTAATGTTTCATTCTTCTCTAAAGTTCTCCCTTTTCACATTTCACAACTTTAATCTCTCTGCCTTGTTAGATAGCAAACGGGTAGCCTGCTGAAGCCCCTTCCCATAAAGCTCTCAGCTAATGAAACTGCTACAAACTCACAGAGTTGGTCTGGACAGAGGAAATGAAGGTTGCCTCACAGAGAGAAGCTTTATAACAGGCCAGTTTTATAGGAGCTTTCCTGGGGAGACCAGGGCCTATTTACCTAGCCTCCAGGCACGTTTTGCGGGAAAAGGAAGGCGCTAAACTTAGATCTTAGATCCAACCAGTTGCCTCTTTTATCTCGGCTTACTGGCTGCTAAGGCTGTTCACACTAATGATCTTTGTACAAAAGAGCTGTTTGTATACATAAACCGGAAGTCGGTATGCAAAAATTCACATTTATTGCTAATAGCCAACAAATTGATGCAGTGATATCACAGTTCAGTTTGGATATTTATGTTTAAAGGTATGTTTAAAGATTTTAAAATTGTCAGACTATTTTCAAAACCTGAGACACCACACGTAACGATAACAAATCGTACATATAACAGGTTTGCTCATATAATGTGTGATGTCTGGTCAGACAGCAAGCACAACACACCACAGACGAACAGATTTCACTTAGGATCTTTCAGATATCAGATGGGAAAGATTTAGTTTTTACTTCTGTTTTTATTTTCAAATGTTTTAATTGTGAAGCGATTGCCGTTGTACTTGTACTGAAATGTCCTATATAGATAACTTTGCCTTGCCTTGTTTTCTCCCATGGCTGGGTCCAACAAAGGTTGAGCAATTAACTAAAAATCATTGCATTTGTTGTTACCCGCATTAATGCATGTGAGAACTTGGATCTGGTACTGGCAAAACACCCCATCAACAACTGCTGCTACAAATCGGAAAACATTTGCTAATTGTTGCGTGAAGTGACCTGGCAAAGTATTTGTAGTAATAAGTCAAACAACTGTTTGTTTTGTTGTTTGTTTGATTTTTTTTTTTTTTACATTTTTTAGCATTTAAAAACTAAAAGCGCCCTTTCATAAAGAACTGTCCAGCAAAAATTTAGAAATATACAAGCAAACATTTCTGCAACTTCTGTTCCGTTTTTACGAACATAGCATTTGATTTGACGTCAGGGTCATCCTGTAACCTCCAACATTTTTCAAGCCGGTATTTCATCTTCTAGTCGAATTTCCAGACATGAAACCTGAATATTCCATGTGGTACAAAATGAAACAAGGCATAACAAATGTTTAATTTAAAGTAAAAGATTTAACTATTGTGTTTCTCCTTGCATATTTCCAGCTTGTACTTTATCCTGTGGATGTTTTGAGCCCCAGTTGCTCTTGGCCAGCCAAGTTGTAATTTTCCTGTTTGAATACTTCACCATACGGAGCTCAGTATGTCTGTGCGAAAGCTTGAAGTGAACTATTTTCGTGGTTTCAAGTGGTGCTTTGGTAACCCACTCCTGAAATGTCATGAGGTAGTTGCAATATATGGAAATAATGTTGTCTGCCATGCTATCTTCACATGCAACCTTGAGTTACAATATAAGCTAAATGATATTTCTTGTTGTGTTCTCCCTACCTGCAGGTCTGGCAGTGTGATTGGCCACTGGGATGAAATCTTTCAATTTGTGAAGAATTTAGCTGAGAAGTTCAAAAGGTGAGATGTCATCTCAAGGCACTTTACAAAGTCAAGTTCAATCAAATCATACAGATTGGTCTATATAAGGAAACCTAGTAGGTTGCATCAAATCTTGGCAAGCAGCATTCACTCCTCCTGAAAGAGTGTAGAGCCACAGGGACACGCCTGCATTGTTGATGGCTTTGCAGCAATCCCTCATACTGAGCATGCATGAAGCGACAGTGGAGAGGAAAACAGGGATGAAAAACCTCCAGGAGAACCAGGCTCAGTATGAACGGTCATCTGCCTCGACCGACTGGGGGTTAGAGAAGACAGAGCAGAGACACAACAAGAGAGACCAAAAAGCACAGAAGCAGACATTGATCCAGTAATCCTTTCTATGGTTTATGGTAAAAGAGGATGATCTGACTCCCATGGATGATGTCACAATTGACAGAACACCAGACCAGGTGAACCTACTATGGAAAGAATGTGACAGAGAACAGTTGAATCAGCAGAGTGAGAAAAATAGACCCTGATGTCCTCCAGCAGACTAAGCCTGTAGCAGCATAACTTTAGAGGTAGCTCAAAGTAACATGAGCCACTCTAACTGTAAGCTTTGTCGAAATAGAAAGTTAATCAGTATTGATTTTATGATCTAAATTCTGTTGACTGGTTCCAACGAATGCATCTCATTTGAACTTAAATCTTTCATAAACCACTTTGTATTTGTTCACAAATGCTGCTCCCATGTTTCACCTTGTCCTTTCACTGAGGGTTATTTGCAGTGTTAGTAGTGCATAATCTGGATGCCTAAAGAAAAAGGATGCATGGCTTTCCCAATTAAATGTACAGGTAAAAATGGAATGTTTTTTTCTATTCGGACCCCGATCATCTAATACAATCAAATAAAAAAAAAACAGTGCAATAAGATGCCTACATGCAAATTTTAATTCCTGCAGTTCTGTGAAAGCTGCAGGGGTTTGATTGAGAACATGAGTGAACTAAAACAGACCAAGCAACACACGAGGATGGTCAGAGATGGGTCAGAAGCTTAAAGTGAAATTGTTTTAAAAGATAATATCCCCAGTTCACGATATTTTCACAACTACAGCCATACTCAGATGTTGCCTTTCACCCAAACTGGCCAGCTGGAAAGGAGGACATTAATCCGATAAAAGGCCCATGCTAACTGTACCACAGAGATTCACAGCTCAGGTGGGAGAGTCTGCTGACAGGAAAACTTGTAGCTGTGCATTCTTCCACTCTGGCCTTTATAAAAATGGAGCAAGAAGACAGGCATTAATAAAAGAAAGCCATAAAAAGTCCCATTTGTCTCACCCTGAACACATTGTATCCACATAGCGGCAGCATCACACTGCGGGGGTACCATTCTTCGCCAGGGGACCGGGAAGCCAGCTAAAGCTGATGGGAGGATGGCCCTAACAGCTCCAACAGCTTTTTTTTTTCCAATCCTGGAAGCAAAGCTGTTAGAGGCTGCAGAAGGCTTGAGACTCGATGGAGGCTCACCTTCCAACAGGACAACAATCCTAAACAAAAAGTTTGGGCCATGATTGGATTGCTTAGATTAAACTTAAAATGACCCATATAAGTCCAGACCTTAATCCAACTGGAAATGGATGTCCACAGGATGCTCTTTATTAATAGGTCTGACCAGCCTTGAGCCAATCATTAAAGAAATAACTGTCCTCTGCCCCCGTACCACCCACTCCACAATTATATCACAGATTTATGTCAGTCAATCACATAAAACAGCAAAAAGGAAAAAGTTTTGGTAATGGGACATTATACAGAATTTATTCATATGCTTTGCTCCAGTGGGCTGCAAAAGGCTTGATGTGTCTCCATTTCATTTTTTTTTCTTTTCTCATTTCCCTGTTCCAGTCCCATGCTGAGGATGTCCTTCATAACATTCAGTTCCAGAGCATCCACCATCATGAAACTGACAGAAAACAGGTGATTTCCCTTGGCTCTGACTGCAGTGGTAAAGTAGCTTTTTTAAATTATAATTCCTTCATTGGGATACACTAACACTGGTGGTTATATACAATAAATCAAAACTGATTGTGTTGTGTTTTTGTGGAGAGGTCATCTCTTTTTATACAACATCTGTGAGATCCTTCATCAAAATACTAGAGAAGGAGCAAATCCTCTTTTAAAAGCATGAGTTCAACTCTCACTTTGATGGACAAGAATCAAGGAGCTGTATTGTCATTAAGTGTCACCATGAGGACATTTCTAGTGAGGCAGACACTGGCTCAGAGTGCACATAGTTACACATAGCAAGCAGACACAACAAGACCTTCCTTTTTTTTCTGAAGTAAGTTGATTACACTGGCCAACCACATCACTCCCTGGGGGGCTTAAGCCCCCCTTGGCAGCTTATGGACTCATTTTCAAGTCAGAAAGTCAGCTAGCAGTCTACTGTACTGTGCAATAAAAGTAGTTACAGAATTGTGCACCTTACATGGAAATCTAAACAGACAGTCCCTGAGAGATTGAACTGTGTGAATACACATTTGCAAGTGAGAGACAGTATAAATAATTTTCATCTGATCAGAAACCAGTGTAACCAGCAGTAACAGGAAGCAGGCTATGAACTGGACTGATGGTCAACAAAGGGGGTGGTTTCCATTTTCCCCACCGTTCTTTTCCTCTGCTACTTTGTCTGTTTTAAGGTAGGGGCTACAGCTTGAAGCTGTCAAAAACAATTCCACTTTGTGAAGCTGTAGGACACCAAACTGAGAGAAAAGTCCTTGATGATAGTTTTCATTCCCAAACTACTTCATTGTCCACGTCTGCAGCTGGGCTACGGACGGTTTGTTCTGATCCCTCAACCTTATAGTGTTTGTGGCAAACTGCTCCAAGCTGTTAAAACGTTGAACTGCACAAAGAGGCTGAAGTAATATTACAGCTAGCCAGCTGGTAACCCAGTCAAAAATCTTGTTGTAATTCTTTTACAGCAAAACTCCTGGATTATTTATGCTTCGGCTTGCTGGAGAGTAATGAGCACAGAGCAGGTCCCGTGGTACAGACATACTGCAGCAATCAATACACACCCTGTTTCACTGCTAAAGTAATCATTCATATCAGGAAAACAGTCCTGCAGTCTAAATAGTACTTAGTAGTACTTAGTAGTACTGCATTACGGGTCAGAGGCAAAACGTCTTCACCTTCAGAATAGAAGTCCAGTTGTTTTGTTTTGTTTTGTACCTTTTTTGGATTGAAAAAAAATAGCATTTTTTTTTTTTTAAAGGAAACCAAGACTTATTAGTGTGCCCATGGCCTATAACAAAATGCTGCTAGGCAAAAAGACACCATATCTAACTAATTCACTGTGAAAGTTTTTCACAAAGAAGTATATTATTTACCTTTTAAAGCCATGTGAACTGTCTGACACCAACTGGCTTTCCGGCTCTACAGAGTGAGCATCCAAAAGGGCCTGAATGCTCTGAGGAAAGAGAAACCTGGCGGGGATACTTTGATGGACCTGGGCCTGAAGAGTGTAAGGAAACATTGCAACACAAACATTAAGCCGCACAAGTGGTTATTCAGAATAAAGTTCTATTATGATCGCCCGCTCAGATCTCTCGATCTAACAATGAACATGTCTGTGTGCATGAAGGCAAACGACCAGATACGCAAGGAGAACTTTGGTGAGCATCCAGCATCTCCAGTGTTGTCATACCTTTCTGCCGTTTGCATTGCATGTAGACGTTACAGCTTTGGCTTGTGTGTTTTCCAGGGACAGCCAGTGTGATTATCGCTCTCACAGATGGAGACCTGCAAGAGCAGCAGCTCTACAATGCACAACAACAGGCAAGAAATCTTAACTCTGTCTGATATCCACAGCCATTAAAGTGTTCACAGGACGTACTTTACTTAGCTTCTTCTCGCTCCTGTCTTCCAATAGGCAGAGGAAGCCCGACGTCTTGGAGCGATCGTGTACTGTGTTGGTGTCAAAGACTTTAATGAAACACAGGTAATGAAGTTGCAAATGTCACTTTAGCACTTAGATCGCGCCACGTGTGTCTAAAAGGCTCCAAGGTTCATGATTCCCTCATCCAATGTGGCCATTAAACTCAAACAGAAAACTCGAACTGTAAGCAGTTCTAGTCTCAGAACATCACAACAATTAAAACAAATTCCATAAACTACTGGGGAAAGGTAATTTTGAGTTTAAAAGTTTCTTCCTGCGTAACAATGAGTTTTGCAACCTTGGAGAAAACTGTTAATGGCATTTGGCTTTGTGCTTTTTTCACCTCCCAGTGGTCAACCTGCACTGACCAATAAAATATGCAGTTTCACACTGATAGGACCCGCAACCATTTAGTGTTAGTAGTTTGGCAGTGGTGACTGAAATAGATGGAAACAAAAATGATAACAATAATTTAAAAAAAATCCTAAAGATTTCTAAATCTTCTCAGGTGGGATCTGTGTTTAGTACAAGTTAGGATTTTTGTGCCTCAGATAATGGTTTGAGAGAAAATGTGTTAATTTTCATTAGCACACTGAGCCTAATATGTTAAATAGCACTGTTTGGCAACAAAAGCACAAGTTCCAAGAATACTTCCCAGTATCATAGGCAGAAATGTGCACAAATTCATTTCAATAGCCCAAAGAGATCCAACGTTTTATGCGGTTATGCCTTTCATCCACACATAAATGCCATTTTATTTGTCCTTTTGGGATTTGTTTGGCAATTAATGTCAGGATCTCGGCACTGAGGTCTGGTTTGATCACCTATGCCACACAATTAAGGCTTAAACCTTGAGGTAAAATATCAGTAGAAGGTTTATCGTGTTAAAGCAGAAATAATGGAGAAATTTAGGCAAGGTTTTGAATGGTTTTGATGCTGTTGCCATAATGGCTTGAATTGGCAAATGGTGGGTGATTGGTGTTTCTGAGAAGAGGTGTACATACTGCATCCATGTTCCCAGGGAAGGTTGGACTTTATCAGAGGCATTTTAATAAATGTCAGAAATTCCAAGTTATAATTACAATAAAGCTGATACGGTTTGTAACGTGGGATTTTCTGAGGGAGTATCTGTTTATTTAATTTTTTTCTGGATTAATTTCAAAGCTTTAAAAGATCTTTTTTCTTCATTTGTTCATGGCTGTCTTCTGTATTTTTTGTCTTTCTTCCTCTCCAATTTTAGCTGGCCACCATTGCAGACACCATAGAGCATGTGTTTCCTGTGCTAGGAGGGTTCCATTCCC
This sequence comes from Fundulus heteroclitus, assembly GCF_011125445.2. Classification (NCBI taxonomy): domain Eukaryota; kingdom Metazoa; phylum Chordata; class Actinopteri; order Cyprinodontiformes; family Fundulidae; genus Fundulus; species Fundulus heteroclitus. The sequence goes on along the minus strand of NC_046370.1, from coordinate 29,230,210 downwards.
TTAGGGGGGTCATCGACTCGGTAACTTAACTCCTCTCTTTTTTTTAAAAAAAAAGAAAAAAAAAGAAAACAAGGTCTACTGTAAGTCCAGCTCTGAAACAGGGAATTCAGACATCCAGAGCAAATCTGCCCAGCATTAGTAAAATTACTTTTACCCGCTTTCACATACCATACAACAGGCAGAACCATGATGGTTTGTGTGTAATCTGATCATAAAAAAACACACATTCAGAGCACAGAACAGGCATGAGAGGCCACTTCAGCCTAAATATGTCCTTTGACAACAAAGAAAGCTTCTCTGTCAGGAACAAATCTTGTATGTTTAAAGCATTATGTCTCAAGAAATGAAAGTACCCACATTATCTAATAAACCGTTGCTTCATCAAGGTTGACCACTCAATGAGAGCCATTTGCCTGTAGCTATGCTGGGTGTAGCTCTTTGACGTGTCGACAAGATGTAGCCACAGGTCTTTTTGAGCAGTTGGTGGATGTAATCTAGACTGTCAAGATCTTGTCCACTGCTCACAGGGATACTGGAGGGTAGATCATCTTGTACCATGCGGTAATTGTCTCTGGCAGGGTCGGGTTATCTATGACCTCCTCAGGCACTTGGATTGGCAAGTGCACGTAATAAGTCTCTGGGCTCAATCACTGGGAGAAGAGGACCAAATCCAGGCCCCATGTCAGAGACAGGAAGTCGAACCTGAGGAAGTAGACCTTCCTGGGTGGCCTCAAGCAGCACAGGAACGGTATCTGGTGGAGGTGAATCCATCTGGGTCGCCTTAAGAAGCAGAATAACAGTATCTAATGGATGATAACCCTCCTGGCCCACCTCAAGGAGCATAGAAATAATCTCTGGTGGTGGTGAACCCTCCTGAGCTGCTTCAGTGAACACAGGTTCAGTCACTGATGGAGGTTAAGCCTTTTAGCCCGTCTACAGAAACAGTCACTGATGGAGGCGACGCCTTCTGCTTGGCCTTAAGGAGCACGGCCCAGTCTCTGGGAGAGGCAAACCCTCAGCGCCTCTCAGGAAGCATTGGAATCTGACGAGAGACTGGAACAATTTAGGGGTGATTCGGCTTTGGCCCCTGGGTGTGGACGCTGGAGGTGTGCTTTGGAGACTTTCAATGTGACAGATTTTGCTCAAGTGCCAAAAAGGTTTTCAAGAGCCCTCATGTAATGAATTCGACTCAATTGTATTCCAGAATATTTTATTAACCCCAAAGTAAAGTTAAATATGGACGACAACGCTCATTACATTTTGCAAGCACTTTATTAAAAGTATGTACACTTTATTAAAAGAATTAAAAGAAGTGTTGCTACATTACAGCTGCCTTTTGTTTTTCAGATTATCAAGAAATCCTGCATTGAGATTTTGGCAGCAGAACCTTCAAGTGTGTGTGCAGGAGGTGGGTAGCTCAGGAAATCGCTTTCAGAATCTCACACACACACACACACACACACACAATAAATGTTTCTCTCCTGGGGCTTTGACACAAACGCCCTCATTGAAACGGTTCGTGAACTGCGTTCATTTCATTAGGAAGTACTTTGGTTTGGATTCTTTTATTTTATGACTATCCCAGACTACAAAAAAAATGACCACATGCAGCCGAATGGGTCACTTAGCAGAAATCTGCTTTGACAGGATACTTTGGTGGGAGTAATGTCACCGGCGGGTCGCATTAAATGGAAGGACTGTGAGAACGGGCCTGCAGTTACAGGAGATTAACTGGAGATGAAATATACCGTAGACGTCCCTGAGCACAATACCAACGCATAACCATGATTGAAAAAGAACTTGGATAATAAAAAGCACAAGTGAAGGGATGAAGAGTAGGGTTGATGAGTGTTTTAAGAGTAAAAAGCAGACGAGCCGTCTGTTTTTTACATTTACGTCTGTTTCTTATGTCATAAAACATGGAGTTACCGAACCATTCAATAACTAGACAGGGGGATTTATTTCCGTTCCCTTTCAGCTAAGGTCAGCTTCCCTTAACAGTACAATGCTGTATCACATGTCATTTCTGCTTCTTTTTCAAGCGCAGTTTTTATTTTGGCCGTTTTAGACGTGCCTCCTGTCCTTGCCTCTGTCTTTATTCAGTTACTTCCAGACGTTTTAAACTTCCAGCAGCAACTTGGTGTTTTGATTGTCAGCCAGGATCGTTTAGATCAGCCTCTACGGGGGAGCAAGGAGCTAGATGTGAAGCTTTCTAATCTTCAAGGGAGATAAAATGACTCGGCTCGTATCAATTTTGGTACAAAGGAATAATCTCAAAATTCTTTTTTTTTACTTCAATTGTATTGAAAAATCTATTATTCTAACAATGTAAGCCTATTACATACAAGTTATCCTCAAAATGTTTTAAGGTGTATGCCCTACTTTTTGTTGCTCAGCCACATAGAAACCCATGCACATGCACACACATTGATGAATTAATGCCAGTAGACACAATCGCTCACATCAATACGTTCACTTACCTACAATTAAAACAAACACATATTTCCTGGCCTTAATTTCAATCCTTACGAACCTCTTCTCCATCCTGTGAAATCCTTTGTGACAGAAATGACTATAAACATCACAACTAAGAATGTTGGCTTTGCCTGGAATTAGTGAGATCTGGGCTGGTGCCACACGTTGACTGATCAGATATGAAAAATATACCAACTGTTCCACAGTTTCTTGAAATGTCCCAACCTTAGTATCTTGTGAATAGTTTCATCTCTGAAAATGACAAGGTGTCATTTGTGCAACCAGAGACATTTCAAGTGGTGGTGAGAGGGAACGGATTTCTCCACGCAAGGAACATCGACCAGGTGCTCTGCAGCTTCAAAATCAACGATACCGTCACAGTCAGTGAGTAGACCCACTCTGGGCTTGGTCTTTGATACAAACAGGGCAATAACGAACGGTCGTCTCCCATTAATGTGTCCATTTCAGTGTGTTTGAAATTAGACAAAGGCATAGTACTGAAACTAAAAGAACTAAAACTCCACCTTATCATCTTTCAGGGAAAGCAAAGTACAGGAAAAGTGTTCATGTCTCTTAAAATACCGTTACATTAGTTACATTACAACCACAAGATTAAATGGGTTTTATTAGGATTTTATGCTAGACCAAAGCAAAAAACATTAACCAAAGCCCCTTTAACTCAGACACCACTCAATAAAGTGCAAGTAGTTGTCTTCAGAAGTCCCCTTTTTAGAAAATATGGTATAGCACATGTGCAAATCTACCAAGCTATGGCAACAGCCCTGGCCCCCATAGTAAGAGAGGCTGTAGAGATCCACTGCTCAGGTGGAAGAATCTGTTCACAAGACAACTATTAGTCATAAACTCCACAAATCTGGCCAAGAAGAAAGAAATAGTTGAAAGAAGTAGCCTCTTTTGCTCATATGTATGTAACACCATGTGCCGCAAAGAAAAACTAACCCTGCACGTCGTCTTCAGCGCATAATTCCCACCGTAAAGCATGTCGGTGGCAGCTTCATGCTTGCTCTTGTTCAGTAGGTTTGTAGTTTGTCCATGGGACTGTAAATAGATCTTGTGTTTTTGCCATTTAGATGAAAAGCCTGCTGGAGTAGAAGACATGTTCTTACTGTGTCCGGCTCCTGTCATCGATGAGGTTGGAAAGTAAGTGTCTCCTTCTCCTTTTTTATAGCTTTATGACTTCTTAGGGATTGCATCTGAGGAGGCCTGTTTCAAAGAGATTTATACATACACCTTATATATAGCATTTTATGTAAAGCCAAAGAAACATGTGGATGTATTCATGTGCATGTCTGCCTGCACAGCAAGAAACCTGCCACATATTAGCGGGTTTTTTTTTTACAATCACAATCCGAGGCTATATGCCGATTTTCTGGTTGGCAGCACAGTCCTAGGAAAATCTAAATGATTCTGCAGCGGTGCCAGCTCACAAAGGGGCGAAGCCTCCGACTTTTTGTCCCGAATTAAAGCAAAGCAGTAAAAACAAGAGCAGATTCCTTTTTGTGGGCATTGACAGAAACCAGTGGCTCAGGACGACCGAGCTTACAAAGCTCATGAAAGGTCTCGGCTGACGTCTCGCCAGTTCCTCGGGCAGAAAAAAGTCCCCGTTGTCACTGAAAATTCCAGCCACAGCAGTTGCTGTTTTCTGGGTAAAACAAACGCTGCATGGGGATGAGTGCGCAAGCGAACAAGTCTGTGAGCACAGTTAACAGCTGAAGAGGAAATCGTTTCCTCTAGGAGCTAGAACGTGAAAAACAGAGGCGCCATATTTAAACGGTCGTGGTTTCCCAAAGCCTGAATTTCTGCAGCATTTTTGGCTTCTGAGAACAAGGCCTCTTTAACCCCTCTTGGAGACTAAAACATTTTGATTCAGAAACAAATCGCAAACACAACTTCTGTGTATTCTATTGAGATTTTCTGTGATAGACCGACACACCTGAAAGTTTGGCTTGAATCCCCCAAATAAAATCCAGCGCGGCCCCTGGCCTTCAGAAGCCATCTGTTTTCTAAACAGAGCCGCAGCTGCTCTGTGAAGGCCCCAGTGGTTGGTTAGAGAACAATAGAGAACAAACAGCATCACAGAAACCAAGGAACACAGCAGACAGGTCAGGCTATTTATCGGAGTGATGTTTAAAGCAGGGTTAGGTTATAGCATAACAACCCAAGCTACGCAGATCTCACAAAGCCCTCTTCAATTTGTTTAGTGCTCCTGCAAAGCTACCAAGGCCTGGTTGTCAACAATTAACTCAGAGTCCAGGCTAGAAGAGCATTGTCTGCATGATTTGAATGAGTTTGACTTTGTAAAGGGCCTTGAGATGACATGTGCTGTGAATTGGTGCTATATAAATACAATTTAACTGCATTATTCAAAGAAGGGACGATGGATAGAGCTAAATACAGGGCCATGGAGGAAAACCTGTGGCTGCAAAAGACTTGGGTGGAGGTTCGCCTTCTAGCACATTGACCTAAAACATGCCGTGGGACGGTGCAGATCAAAGCATAGTCGTGTGTTTAACGGCCGAGTCAGATTCCAGACAAGGTCCCAACTGTGGCAAGACTTGAACACTGCAGTTCAAGCTTGATCTGTTGTACATTGAACAATAGTCAGATATTTTTAGTTTCTACGTGTGCAACGCTGGTAGAAAGCCACCCTTAATCGTTTTCCTTCTTCTTCACAGTTCTGTGTTTCTTTTTGTTGCTGTTTCACATACAAACCTCCTAAAGATGCACTGAAGTTTATGGTTACAACGTGAGAAAAATGTGAAAATGTTCAACAGGAAAGAATGCATTCGCAAGGCACTGGAGCCCCCTGCGGCGGCTGGATTTGTCTCCTGCTTCGCATTTCTGTACTTTCATTTGGAGCCCAACCGGGTTCCAACATCAGCTATCCGCAAATCTCTCTGACCTAAGTCTTTATGGGAAGAAAAGCGCTCAGGGCCACAGAACATGTTGCTGGATGGATAGTGTTAAAGACTTTATGAACACAGAGGAGGACCAGGCGGAGGGGAGAAGTCTCTCCACACACTCTGTTGACCCTGTAGAGTTTATTTAAATCTTTCATTTTGTTACAGTTTTGTCCTATATATTCTCCCACAACAGATAGGATAAATTGACAGCTGACATTTGAGCTTCCATTGGTTTGAAATCAGACACAAATTGAGCTACAGAAGGGAAAGGTTTGAAGAATCTGAGTTTCTATGCTGGACTTTCAGTGTTTTTACGTTGTTCACCATCTCACCACCTTTTTGGAGGATTTTGTAGCTTTGGACTATCCTCCTTTTTTTCTTGACTGTCTTTTTTTATGGTCTCTGCTACATATGCGCCTTTTTTCAGCTCCCCATCAGTCTTTTTATTCTCTTTCAGCTGTCTCCTTTGTCTGGGTCCGCCTGATCAAAGCCATGTAGCACCTAGCCAGGTCTTTCATGTCTGGGACCATATGTGTGTTTGTAGCATGCAAGCTTCTCAGTAGGCTGGGCTGCAGGGTAAATTAACAATAAAAAAACTCAGGATAGGTTTTTTTTATATTTAAAGAAACTAAAGCTAATGATGTTTTAAAGACAGCATAGGGAAAGTGCTTAACTTTATATTTAATATGATTATATAACTTGTAAAGAATGTACCACCAACCCATCCTTAATTAATACCATAGAAATGTTCTATCATGGGAGGAAAAGGTGTTATCGTACACAGATAATCATCACGTAAGTCCAGCTCTATTTCCATATCCCTCTGCACTGATTATTTGAATTATTCAAAATAATTTCTCGCATTATTTTGAATGTAAGAAATTCAAAATAAATTCAGCTTTTGTTGTAGTAGTTTAAACTTGCACTGACAGGTTTATAAAAATGCCGAGTTCACTTGCCCAGCAGGGAACAACATCACCTTAAGAAATAAATGTGTTGAGGAAAATCACAGGTGGCTGGCACAGTTTCTTTATTTCCCCTGGCATTCACAGTAAACATCAAAGGAGCCTTTTTTTATTCATAATTTACTTTTGGAAGTTGATTTAATTAGCAGGCTTGGTGAGCAGGATGTAAAGTGATGTAAAACACTGGAGAATTTCAGCAGGGAGGTACTTTGGATTAAAAGTAGTCTCCATAACCACTATTCGACGCTCTCTACGTGTTAACCAGTTCTATGAGAGTGATGCCAAACTCTTTAACTGGAACCATGTGCTTGGGTCAGATGGGAGTGATGCTACGTTCACATCACAGGGAAAAGTGACCCAACTTTATTGCCCATGTGTGACCCATGTTGCTTTTTTTTTTTTTTTTTTTTCAAATCAGTCCCATGCTTTCTCATGAGGTCCTAAACTGGATGCATGTCTTATGTTTTCAAAGCAAATTCAGTCTGAACGGCCAGGTGGCATTTTATGCGACTTATAATAAAGTGTGGCACATCGAAAGGATAAAACGTAAATAACAATGAAGAAAATGGGGATAAACACCTCATGTCATGTAGGCTAATTTTTCCTCTTCTATGGGTGCTGTTAAAACATGGTCATCAAGAGCTCTAAGCTGAAAGCTGCAACTAAAATTGAAAATCCAGGGTGTGCTGAGAAGAACAAGGCATCCAGGACTGTGGATCCTCTACCTGCATTGTGCAAACAAGAATGACCAAAGATCCCTCTCTCTTTAAGAAATGGTATGGGTGAAGATTTGGTGCTTCACCCAAAAGGTGGTTATGCAACAACATCCAACAAAAGGGTTTTTTTTTGTTGTTTTTTTACCTATTTCGAACAGTGAAGAACAATTTAACAGCTTTTTAGCAGTGTGAATATGACAGACACATGTACAAAAATAATATAGTAAGTAATACACAAAACAAAGGTTAGTAGCGATCAAGATATTGGCTAAATCCTGAGGCTCCTCCACCTCCGTTTCCACTGATTCAGAGTGGGTCACTGTGGCCCTTCGGTCAAAGCAAGAGAAGAAAGTGGTTCAGTGTCCAGGAGGGTTCTGTCCGTGGTCCTGGTGTCACTTAAACTGTCCTTGTATCCAGCCAGAGATGTAACCCCATGCCACGTGCTCTTGGGAGTGTTTTTGGGATAATGTTCTATGTGCTGCTTGCACCTGCGTCTCTGATTCCCTTCTCCAGCTTCCACCGCTCTTCTTTGTAGGCCTATTATAGTTTTGCTCACTGTGTCTGCACGAAACTCTTCACATTAGATGACAACAGATGCGTGCCGTTCTAGATCTGTGTTCTCAGCGAAGACCCCCCAGACTGTCTTTGTAAAACAATCCTGTATTTAAAGCTCTTTCACACTTCGTTACCAGAAGTGCTGTGAACATGTTCAATCTGGAAAAAAAAAAATGTAAGGCCTTGGTTGGGGGGGTTAAGAGTGAAATCAAGGTTAGGGTTATGGTTTGGATTTAGCTGTCCACGACAATTAGCGGTAAATGACCTAAAAGCCCTAGTTCAGCTGCTACGTAGAACTGGGTGAACCCGTCTGTTTCACTTCCTCGCAGAACAGCTGTCTGTGACCATGCTCTACATTTCCTTCCTCCCGCCTTGTTGTTGTCTTTTCTTTCCTCCACATGCTTTCGGTCTGACTTCTAAGTTTTCTCTGGCTGCGGCTCCTTCTCTTTGAAATTTTCCATTCAGTAGTTGACCTCCGGTGTTTCAGACTGACAACCGGCCTTTGCTTTAGCCAGCAGAATCGGACCGGGCTCCCGTTAATGGCATTGTGTCTTGATGTCCACCGGCACACACAGGAATGATCATTCGTCAACTTGTCGTTCTTTAAAACCCTTCTCCCAATTCTCCTGGGAGACAGATTGAAGATAGATTTATCCGTCAAAAAGACTTCTTTCTATCCGCTTGACCCCATTGCATCCCTGCCTTTATCCCTGTTTTTAGGAACAAAACCACAAAAAGCCCCAGATTAGGGGCAGTTCTCAGAATTGTTTTCAACCTCTGGGGGGGGGGGTGATCATGGGGGGATTTTGGATACAGATGAGGTTACAAGTGGGGCATTGACAGAAGCTTGTTTTGACAAGGGAGTCTGTTGGAAAGAAGCAGCATAATTGCAAGTCGAGTTTGGATGATGTAATTCCCGAGGGAAAAAACAAATGAAACAAAGAGCAACCTCCACTGGCAGGTTTTTCCATTTTACTTTGGTAAAACGTATGTGGCCTTTGTGCTTGCTGCACTGGATCACCCAGTTACCGCAAACATGATGGACTTTTTTTTTCCTTCCGTGTTTCTTAAACAAAGGAAAATTTTGGTACTTGGTTAGTTTTTTTTTTTAAAACCTGTTCGATTCTGAGATAAATGGGTCCTGTCAACACAAGTCAAGCTGCTCATTAGTTGAACAACCTTAGAATATAACCTTGTGGAAGGTTACATTTTAGGAGCTGCATAGAGACAAAAGCAACATATTCTGGAGACTAGACGAAAAAGAAACTTCTGGAGTGAGCAGATTAGTCACTGTAATTTGCTCTATAGTTAAATGTCTGTCTCCCCCAGCTCATTTATCCCTTGTGTTTTGTGGTCGGAACCCTCTGGTAACAATTACAGTCTCACCTCATAGCGGGGTGCTTGGTGACGTTATTTGCTGTGAACTCAAGTTCAAATGACATCATTCTTTCAAAAGAAACGGATCCTGTCACATTTTTGCGGATGATATTATGATATTCACATAGTGATGCCTTTGCTCGTTCATTATGTATTTATTTGATCCTGTTTCAGGGTGATTTTCCTCCAAGTAAGCATGAATGATGGCCTGTCCTTCATCGGCAGCAATGTCCACATCACCACCACAGAGTGTGTAAGTAACATCTTTAATAGCTTTCATTTCTTTTGATGCAGTTGGATTCCTAAGAACCATTTTTTGCATTTCCTCTATAATTTTGTGTAAGATTTTGCCACCTTAAAACAGCAAACTTGAGAGTGGGGATTTTATCTGACAGGCCAACATAAGATAGTGAATGGTTGAAAAGTGGAAATAAAATCTGAAAAGTGTGGCATGAAGTCATATTTTACCCTTCTTAATCAGTACTTTGTGAACCACTTTTAGGCTGGAATGATTCCTGAAAGGGTTTGTGGCTCCTTCCAAATACCCTTAATAGCTCCTAGCTCCTGTTCTGTAACCTCTCACAGGATCAACAGTAAGAACTCCATCATGGGTAGGAAAGGCGCTTTGGCCTGCTGCGCCAATTTTGGACAGCCTTTAACTTCAACGTCATTGCATGACGGAAACCCACATGGATGATGTTGTAATGAACTGAGAAAGCGGACCCAGAATTCAGCCAGACCAGCAGAGGTTCAGTTAGATCTTCTTTTATTAACAAAAAGCAAAACAGGGAAAAAAAAAAAAAAGGACCGTCAATACAAAAAACGGCACAAAAATTAACAGACTAATGGGGCAGGCAGGCAGGACAGGAACAGGGTGGCTCAGATCTCTGGGGACAAGGGGTCAAAAATCCAAACGTAAACCAATAACCAGAAACTTGCAGGAGGAGACTCACCCATACTCAAACAGACGACCTGGCACTGATGTCTGGTCTCAACAGTTTATATGGAGGATGAAGCAGGTGAAACCGGTGAGAGATGATTGCAGCAGGGGTGGAGTTAGGCAGGTGTGCAGAATAAGTAATTAGACCAGACATCAGTGCAGAGGTTTAAAACAAGAAATAAATCAGAAACCAAAACTAAAAAGTTGACAGGACAAGTGGACAGAAACTACACCAAACTTACTGAGAAACAAAATCACTCTAAAGTAAAAACCTAAAACAGAAAATAAAGCTAAGACTAAGACAGATGACAAAACCGGATAAACTAACAGTAAATAAAAACCCAGACAAGACAAAACTCAAAGCAACCAGAGAACCTAAAGCAGGAGAGGAAAATAAAACTCAAAAATAAAACCAGAACAGAAGCCATAATGTTACAGATGTGAGTCAAATCAGGGCCTACAGCCTTCTGAAAATGAATTACAAAGTGTGCGCTCTCATCTCTCTGGACACTTTCATTCATTTCCCTGAGTTGAGCTTATATATCATGTCACGCCAAAGATTGTGGGATTCCTAGCCCCTTGGCACTGGTAAGGGACGTTGCAAGGTTTCTAGGCTAAACTAGCAGCGAGGGGAAGCTTACAGGCTCCTTTTCCTACCTCCTTCCTTATTGACTGCACTATTCAGACAGCACTTATCATGGCGACTGCTGACGCACTTCCGCTTTGGCTAAAGAGTCCTTAAGTTTGGATCTGGAGTGGACCATTCTAACACATTAACATGTTCTTAGTCCATAGCCATGGTTCTCAATGGTTTATATCAAGTACCACGTTGGTGAATACCTTATTTTCCAAGAACCTTGGAAATGGGAAGGGTGCGTTAAGAGCGATGTACAGCATTACGATGGTGGTTAGAGCATTTTGCTTGTGCCCCGGAGGTTCTGGGTCCGACTGCCTCTCTGGATCCCTGAGTCCCAGAATGCACCCTGAGCACCGCACAGTGGCAGTCAACTGCTCCCCAAGGGGATGACTTAAATGCAGGCAACAAACTTCATTGAAAAGTGTGTCGCAATGACAATAAAGATAATTATTAAAAAAAAAAACATCTGCCTGACGTACAAAAGGTCAAGCTTTGGTGACTTTTGACCAGAGGGTTTTTAGATGTCTCTATGGCGTGTGGCCCATATTCTGTCCAACAATGGCTTTCTTCTGGCCCCTCTTACATGAATGTTCCCCAACAAACCAGTGAGGCCTTTGCAGAACAGCTATATTTATACTGAGATTAAATAAGACCCAGCCGCAGTTTACGCAGCCTACATGTTTACTGTAGGTAAAAAAGTGACTTCTGAAAGCAACCAGCTGCGCTGGATTCTATTCGGGGGTTTCAGTAAGAAGGGGTCTTTTCATTTCTAAGAAGATTTTAAAAATCATCTGTCTTGTGCTACTTTGTGTTGGTCCATCACACACAATCATAATAAACTACACTGCAGTTTGTGGTCGCAACGTGCAGAAATGTGAATATTGTTCAGCATGAACATTTCTGCAAAGCAGTGTATGTGGTTTCCACCTCCTTTCCTTTCCTAGAAGTCTGGTGTTTTGCTCTGTGCAGCGACCCATTTCTTTCCATCTTCCCCTCCTCAGTGTTGTTAGTAGCGACGATCCATCCAAAAAAGACCCTCTGGACCCCCCAGCAAAGGCGAGACAAAAGCTTAGAGAAGCGGGTTCGAGACCATGAGACGCATTTTCTTTTAAACGTCAAAGGGAAATGTCCCATAACAGCCCCCACTGATAAATCAGTTCATCCCAGTGGTGGAGCTCCTAATGGTACAGCTCAGAGACAGTCTGGCTTTTACTGCTGTTGAAATGTTTGCTACTCAGCTGGTGAGAAAAGGGGTAACATCCTATATACAGCTTCCCAAATTCATCAACTAGATGTGTAATTTAATCCTTTTAATTTCTGTAACCAGCCCAGTCCACGTATTACCGTACCGTGGGACCAAATACGGACAGATGCAGATGTCACCTTGTAAAAAAGACCCTATAAAGTGTTATAAACTGGTAATTAAGTCATCCTAGGTACTCTCTGCTTGCTAATATGGGGGGATGTTCAGAGAAATGTGGTTCCTGTGATGAGCTGTCTGCAGTTGTGCCCACTGCTGAGTTGAGATAAATCTTCTACAACCCCCCCCCCCAATGATAGATAGGGGAATGTCTAACCACATGTGATCCTCATCTGTGGTGTGTAATGAAAACCATGTTCGGCTCACGAGGGCCGGCTCGAGAGGCAAACAGAGAAATGTTAACAGATGGTCGTGTTAAGGGACTTAAGCGATTTCGATCGACCGCAGTCAATGAGACAAAGAACAGGGACACTGTGGTGACGAGACTGGAGGCATCTCCGTCTGTAGGCCTCCTCTGTTCCTCCATTCCTGTCAGAGCTTTGGAACTATAAATGATCCTGGTACCACTGCTGCTTGTTTCTTGCCGTCTTTCCTAATTTGCTTTCCTCCTTTTTCACCATTATTCTTTTTGTCGTTTGTTTATTCTTTCCTTTCTTTACTAATTCTTTCATTCCCTTTTAGTATTACAACCTTCCTTAATTTATTCCTTCCTTATATCATTTGTTGCCAAGCTTTTCTCTCTCACTGATTCCTTCCAACATCCCGTTCTTCCTCCCTAAATGTTTTTTTTCCTATAATACTTTCCTTCTATCCTTCCTGTCCACCATATTTTTATCTTTTTATTCTTCCTTACAAATGCTAACAAATTCCCTTTCCCTTAATTTAAGATATTCTTCTGTCACAATTAATCCCCTTCCTTCCTTCTTTCATTCCTAACGCTCTTCCTCCCTTCCACCCTTCATCACTAACTTACTAACTTCCTTCCTTCTCTTTTACTTGCCTACTAAGCCGTGTTCTGGTGCTAACTCGGTTGTTATGACGGGATCAGCTGTTTGTAACTGGCTGCTTTGTGTGTCTGTTGTCCAGTTCGACGGCACCATCCTCTTGATAACATTGCTGGTGTTGTTCCTGCTGCTGGCCCTCCTCTTCATGTGGTGGTTCTGGCCTCTGTGCTGCACCGTGGTAAGAAACTCTTTCTAATATCAGAGGCTGTCTGATTTATCTCAGATTGAAGAAGCACCCAATGAGTCCTTAAACAAACCCAGTTACTCAGACAGATGCAGCATGGATGTGTTTTGTTGTCAAAATCCCTTTCTTGTCTCCCACCTGTCCACAGGTGATCAAGGAGCCTCCTCCTCCTCCTCCTCCTGAACCTGTGAGTCCAAACAGTCACACACACACACACATAAATCCATGATATTGACTGGGAATGTCGCAAAGTGAAAGAAGTTTCATTTTTGTGTCTTAGGAGTCCGATGATGACGACGGCCTGCCAAAGAAGAAGTGGCCCACCGTGGATGCTTCATATTACGGAGGAAGAGGAATCGGTGGAATCAAGAGGATGGAGGTGACGAGATCGCGTTCGCAACAGTTTAACCAGATGGTTGCGATGAAAAAGCCCACAGTTCACTGACCGTTCCTGCGTTGCCCGCTGCCTGCAGGTACGATGGGGCGGGAAGGGCTCCACAGAGGAGGGGGCCAAGCTGGAGAAGCCGAAGAACGCGGTGGTGAAAATGCCGGAGCAGGAGTACGAACCTTACGAGCCCAAACCCAAGAAGTCTCAGAACAAGAAGCCGCCTCAAAACCGGAAGTGGTACACGCCTATCCGGGTAAACACTGCCACAGATTCCCACGTCAGCGCTGAGAGCACCCTGTGGCCACAAGAACACCTACAGATTTGGTCACTCCCCGTTCAGATGTTAGCTTTTAGCTCAGGAATCCATGCCTGTTGCTCTGATACAAAGACACAAAACCCAAAACCAGCCTGAGATTTTACGTTTTTACCCTGTAGAGTTCACATTATTACATTAACAGAAACCTTCCTTACAGACAAGCTAAAAATCTCTGAACTGAAGGTAAGACATTAAAAGTAGCAGGGGTGGTTTAAGTTTTCATGTCTCTGCAGACTTTATAAATGAGCCAGCAGCTCCTCCCTGGCCGTTCAGACACAGGCAGCACTGTACCCCAGAGCCCGCTCCTGCCACATGCATACTGATTACAGTGTAAATACTCTATGTACACTGCCTAGTGAAAGGCACGTTATTCTTGATATGTGGAAATGCCATGCGTGGATCAAGAATATTCCTCTGACTGCTATGGCTAGCTTACCCATGCGACGCCGCCATCCCATTCCCTACAGGGTAATATTTGCACCAATGATGTGCCATTAAAGCCTCCACTCTCTCTTGCTCAGGGTAAGCTGGATGCCATCTGGGCTCTGTTTCGCCGTGGGTATGACCAGGTTTCCCTGATGAGACCCCAGCCTGGTGATCATGTAAGTTTCTCACACATAAAGAGCTCCACCCCCGCCCTCCCTGCCACATTGTATGGACAGTAACATACAGGTGCCATACATACATACATTGATTTGTAAAATTGACAATTTTTTAACAAGTTTACGAGGGAGGTTAAGATGACATTTCTCAAAAGGAAGTTTTAAAAAAGGAAAGTTTCTGCCTAAAACGTACCTATCATGCGGTGCAACGTTTGAACCCGTTCAAGCGTTGAGTAATTGCTGAGAAGAAATCAGTGCATGGATGTGCAAAAACATTTTTACAGTTTAATAAAAACAAAACTGAATTAATATTCTTTACACGAATAGATGAGCGATCAAATGTTAGTGCACGACTTCATTAGAAGCATCTAAAGACAATTACAAGTCGGTAAGAAACTAAGAAAGTAGAGCACATAACTCCAGTTCTAAAGTCCTTACACTGGCTCCCTGTATCTCAGAGAATAGACTTTAAAATATTTCTGTTAGTCTATAAATCACTGAATGGCTTAGCACCTAAATACATCACAGACTTGTTATCAATGTATCAACCATCCAGACCACTCAGGTCTTCTGGCTCCAGCCTACTCTGCATACCTAGAACCAGAACCAAACATGGAGAAGCAGCATTTAGTTCCTATGCTCCAATTATCTGGAACAAACTCCCAGAAGACTGTAAGTGCTAAAACCCAGAGTTGTTTAGAGTTGCCTTTAAATGTCAATGTGGAAGTTTGTAGTCAAACATATACTGTACCTGACCTGCTGCTACTATTCCAAATCAATGTGCTGGCCTGCGTAATGCTTTCCCTCTGTCTCTGTAATGTTTTATTTCCTCTGTAATGTTTTTTTTTTTTTTGTTGTACATGTACAGTACTTTGAATCGTCTTGTTAGCAAAAAGTGCTTTATAAATTAACTTGCCTTGCCTTGCCTAATCCTCCATCCTATTTACCTGTTACTTTGTGGGTGATTACTTTAGTTATTTTGCAAAAAGAAAAAAATTTTACTGGGTGAGCTCTGGCTCTTTCTATAACATCTTCTGAAAAGTTCTTTAAGCCACAGGTATGGTACGGCAAAAGAGTTCATGGCTTTTAAAGCCTTGGTATGCCTTGACCCCATTTAGGCCCTTGGCTGAATGGTTTTCCTTCTCCCCTTACTCCACCTAATAGCACGTGTAACATTTGTGGCAGCTTTCATGAATTAGATGAATCCCTTGGAGTCTCCAGTTGCAGATTACAGTCCAAATCTTTATTTCACATCTTTCATCAAAACCCTTTGAAATCAGCCAGGCCGTCTGTCGGCCAAAACTAGCTCAATGCTGGTAAGATGTCGGGTTTTATGCTATGCTGTCAGCCTGCCTTCTCACGAAACGTTCAATTTACTTTTCAATGCCTTCTGAAGATGCAAGACTAAAATATCATTTTGGACAATCTTTAGGTAGCAAGTCATGATGGAAAGCAGCGTTCTTCTGATTACACCCATATAGAAGGTAGAGTTGCAGACCTGCTTTTACTGCGACGTGCTCAAATATCTGACTAGGTTGGACTTTGTTTTTGTTTTGTTTTTACAAAAGGGGATTTTATTAAATACCAGTAATTTGGAAAAAGAAGGAAAAAAACATCTGTTAATGTTTATCATACCTTCGATGTAGTGACATCAGGGACTGAAGGCAATAAGTTCGTAGAACAAGGGGGAAAACAGTGGTTGACAGACACTCTGGAGATGGTAGCATTATAGGTGCTCATTCTTCAGCATCTATCATCTATCAAGACAGGGATGAGATAAAAATCACTATTTTAGACACCTGGATTTAATGTATATATGAGTTAGGTCAAACTTTTTACTCTGTTTTGAACGATTTACCAATGGAGTGGCGAAATCCTAAGCTATATCAGAAGGATTAGCAAACACTTTCTTGGAAAAGTTTGAACGTGGTGTGCATATGGATTCCTGGAGATTTATTCTCAAGTCTCTAAGCTATGCAGTTACGCTCACTGGAGTGAAAAAACAACAACATTGTCTCACACTGGCAGTTTAAACAGTCCCCCTGAGATATATCCAGCGCTCTAAAATGTTTCAGTCGTATGTAATGGTTAGTCATTATGCCCTCCCTTCCTCGGCTTCATTCACTCCCAGTGTTTCTGAGCTGGCTAACACCTCGGCTGGCTCAGGGCATGCTGTTGAACCCATTCCTCCCTCACACCTGCTTTGCATTAAACGCCATAAATTAGACAAAAAGCAGAACCACAGCTCAAATCCTTGTAGTTGGACAGGGGGGGCTTCTTTCTTCTTTCTTTTCTTTTTTTTTGCTCAGCCCTCGTCTTTACCAGATGAAGCACATGGCTCTGTTTTAATGCCCAGAGCATCTATCAAATATGGCACCACATAACAGCCGGGGCTGAATGTGGCGAAAGGAAAGACTTTACACTCGGAGAACAAAGTTCTCTGGGGGATTTTAAAAACATCCACTTTACTGTTGTTCCAGTGATTGAAATTTTTCATCCTTTTTCTGCTCTGCTGGTCTCCATAGACTGCTTTAAATGCAGCGGTGCTGGGAGAAGATGTAGAATATAGCTCTACATTATGAAGATTTGTTCAGCAAGCATCACGGTATTGAAGGCACTGACTGAAACGTTTTCGGTACATTTAGATTTGGGGAGGGGGGATATGTACGGCGGTCTTATTTAGGATATTAGAGTCACTGCTTTTCAGCAGTTTTTAGGTGTGTGACAGTACGCACAAATCCAGGTTCATTACACACCCGGTAGTGACGTGCTGGTTTTCTACGTTTTTGAAGGGTTAAAATCAGGGGTTAAAATCAGGGTTAAAATCACAAATAAGTGTTGCCATGTTTTCTGTTTTCTGCTTTTGTAAACATCCTTTTGTCCACCCCTTTTCTGCACATTGTATGCTTTGTGCATTTATTCAGAGTAGCATCAGCACCTGTAGTAAGAGGGAAATGGCGAAAGCTTTGGAGAAGTCCTGGACAACTGTGTAAAACTGGCGTAAATATGCTGGCAAAAATGTAGGGAATGCACTTCTGTTACTTACAGATTGCATTTAAAGTCTGTGTTTTCTGTAACGCTAAAGACAGGGGACTCGGAAATTCAGCCGGACACAGGGAGTGTTTCAAAAGGTTTATTAGAATAAATCTTCTGGTGGGAAACTGGAAACTTCCAGCAGCACTATCAGGATCTACTGTGAGGGAGAGACGAATGTTAGGGGCTGCTGAGGGTTCAATGAAAAATGAAAAGCTCAGAAATAACGCCCCTAACCTTCTGAGGGTCCAGGTGGAGTTAATGGATCTGATCTGGGGTCCTTTGAGCTCCGTTGGGATCCAGAAAATGACAAGGCAAGAGAGTGATGATATCACACTAGGCTATGTCGTAGATACAGTATGCAGCTTTAATCTCAGCACTTGGGAAAATAGCTGAGTCTTGAGAGGGCCATACACATGAAGGCAGAACCAAACAGACAAATCCAAAGCAAGAGGCGTGAGTCGTGGGGCGTAGATTTGCTATTTGTCCAGAAATAAAAAGCCAATGAGGTGTCAGACAAGAGCAAGGCAGGAGAATCCAGAAGACAAGAACTTGATCATAAACTGGCAAGGCGGACAAAGAACGCTGGACATCTGCTCACACAATGGCTCTCAAACAATCTGGCGCCCGCTGACTGAAAAGCTTCAGTATATAAAAGCAGTAGTCCATGCCGTTTCAATGCACTTCATGTGCATCTCTTTAAAAGCTAAATGCCAGAACGTTAGAGTTCTTTCATCTCTGCAGATAAAAGTAATGCATGTGTATAAGTTTGAAACAACGCTTGGTTGGTACACACCCACGTCGAACAGAAAGGACTAAGCTGGTTTGGTGCAAAAATGTACTTTTACTTTTACAATCCATCGCAGGTTTTGTTTTTCATCTTTCATACCAATCCAAATCCTTTAACATGAGACATTTGTCAACATTGACTTCAAGTCAAACTCTTTTTTAACATCAATCCTATGAATTTGTAGTAAAAGAACACTCTAAAACGTATAACTTTCGATTGTGACTGTGTAGCACTTGACTTGCTCACCAGTGATGTTCCAGATGCCTTTTCTTGACAATGACAGACAGCCTGTCCCAACCTGACTTTCTACAGACCCATCTAAATATGCTGCTTAAAGACAAGGTTGGCTAAATGAAGGGAACTTTTGTATTTTTCCGACAAAACATCCCATTAAACGTGCAAAGGTTTATCACTGGTTTCTAAAAAATATGCCTGACTTGACGGATCCAGCTGCAGATAGCAATAAATCTACATCTCATTCCTGCCGACGATGTTTTCTAACTAGCTGCTTACCCTGTTTTGAGATGACTTGTTGTTGATTCCAATATTGGTTAGTATATGGTTCCGGTTTATTATACATGGGTAAAACTTGCATAATAAGTATTGATTGAGACATCTACACCAAGATGAACAAAAAAAGTCACAGAATTAGTTAATAGGAATGGATCAACTTTCTTTGAGTCAAAAGAAACGATCTGGTTATGATTTCATCAAAACACATCTGAAATCAATTTACCTCTTCAGTACATTTCTGCTGCATCCATGACTTTCAAAGGAGACGGTTTTATTTGTATTAAGCCTGGATTTCTCCCTAAATTTCCACTTCTGTTCTGTTCAGTCAAGAGAAAATAACATCTTCTGGGCCAGCAGGAAGTTTTGAGTATTACAGTGATTTACTTCCAAGGCAAAAGAGTCGGAACAGTAGTGAGACAACAGACTTAATCAATCATACGATACAATCAATCAATCAAAACCAGGGCTTTGAACCGGTTCAAGGAACGAAAACAAAAACCAGGAACTTTTTGTATTTTACAGGGAACAGAAACGAAACCGGAAACGTTATTATTTTTTATGTTCTGGAACTGGAACACTTATTTAAAAATAATGGTATCGGGTAATACCGGTTTATTTCGTTCCTCAAAGTTTTCGTTGCCTAATTAACTAAAAAAAAAAAAGTAATTATTTTCCTGCGCACGTTACCATGACGGCTGAGGTTCACTTCCTGTGTGACATCACATCACACATTCGCTGACTGAATGGAGAGAGAGCGGTGTCTCCACTAGAGCTACACATCTTAAATAAGAGGTAAATTACCATCCATCGTTAAGTAAAACGCTCATTCCAAACACAATATCAATAGCTGGTTTAAGCTGGAAGAGAAAGATGTGACATAATTCTATAGCATTAAACAGCTGACAGGAACGAAATTAATCGTTCCGGGAACAGTATTTTTTTGTTCTAACCGGTTCGGGAACGTCAATTTATTGGTGGAACTCATAAACGGAAACGTTATAATTCCGTTTCTGTTCGGAACGAACCGATTGGGGGGAAAAAATCGGTTCAAAGCCCTGATCAAAACAACTACAAAAACAAACATCTTTTGTTTCATTTTTCACTTGTTGATTGCCAAAGAAATGACTGAATATGATCCTGCATGCCATCTTGTTGAGTGCTCTCAGCGGTTTTTCACCTGAGAAAGTGCCAAGGGCAAAGTGCTTCGATCATCAAGCTTCTGCTTTGTTTCATGAAAAAAGAAAAAAAAAAAAAAACATTTCTCTATTCTTCTGTATGAGCTGACAATAAAAGGACTATGTATTCCAAACCTCCTCTTGTGTACCGGAGGAGGTACACGAGAGGAAAAGTGAGGATCCTCCCGTATAGGTACAAGAATAAAGTTAGCCATTGTGAGGGTGTGTGCCACCAAACCATAGAGAATAAGGTTGAGTTGCTGTTTAAGTCCCTCATGTCCTCTCTGTGGGCAGGCAGTTAGCTGGCTAAAGGGTAGAAGTTAACAGCAAAGACAGAGAACAGCCAAAGTTTGTGGAGACAGGCAAATTTCCAAGCATACAAATTTAGGAAAATTGCATTCTTGAAAACGAAACAGAAAAATAGAGAGTCCTGCATTTCTGATGTCAGGGCATGTCAGTGCAGAGAAGCAGAGCATGTGTTGTGGCATCTACTACAAAAAAAGAAATCCAAATCTTCCTAGACGTCTTTATGTTCTGCATCTTTACAAGTGACCCCTCTATCATTTTCCACTATAGAAGAGCATGCCCCTGTAGTTTAAGTCCTTCACACCGCTTATTAACAAATTAACATTTCATCTCTGTCCTCCGACTACAAACCCCACAGATCTGGATGGATAGCAGAGGTTTATTGCTAAAAGAAACCTTTGTGAACCTGCACAAGTTGGAGCTTTTTCTAATGTCTACCTCAAGAGTCGTTTTCTTTTAAATCTGATAGCTTAAATTTATGTTTTACGCTTTTGAAAATGCACAACTTCACTCGTAGGGTCCATATTTGTTTTTCTATCCCTACTGAGGATTTGAACAGACCGTCCTTTATTTAACCTAAACTTAATAAACACTGTAACACTAAACCATCCCTTAACCTTAAAGATGGCAGTTCACCGCAAAAAGGCCCCGGCACTGGTGGGATACATTGAAAAAAAATCCTAAAGATTTAATAAAAAACAGAATAATCTCTCTCTCACTCACACACACACACACACACACACACACACACTACTTTGTATCTCTATTATATTAGGACATTGTATTGACTTCCATTCATTTTAGTAACCTTGATTAAACCAAAAAAAAATTTTTTTCAGTCGCATGTAATGAGATCAATGTGGAATGTGTTTAAAGTTGCCCATTTCTTTCTCTATGTGCAGGGTAGATGCATCAACTTTACAAGAGTAAAAGATGACTCAGCAGCAACCAAGGCCCCACCCCGTACTCCAAACCACGCGCCTTCGCCGCCTCCGCCAGACTACCGCCCCGTCGCCCGCTCCAACTCCTCTTCTCCTACGTCCTCCAGCCCGGCCACCAGATCACCACCATCAGGCCAGGGGCCTCCAGGACCACCACCATCCCGCACACCTCCAGGGCCACCCTGTCCTCCACCGGCCCGCCCTCCACCCACCCTTCAGCCCTGAATCACGTGGACAAACTTCCTCCACCAGATCCACTTTGATATCACATTGATATTACTACCCTTCTGAGCATATGTATCTTAAAGGAGGTGGTCCTGCTGCCAAATTATGCTCCCACCTTATACAAAAAAAACCCCAAAAAAAACAGACATGCGTGTTCCTTCTGTTGTGTGGGATAGAGTATCAAGTTGAGCTGCAAGCTCACAAACTTAGTCATGGGACATGTTCTCCCACCCCACATGGATGAAGAACATGAGTCAAATCCTTTTTGTAACCGTATTATGCCAAAGCAAAGTGAAACGCTCCATAAACCAATCGGAAAGAACATAGATTTAACCTGTGGTTTAACTTGACATTCTATCTCGCACAGATCCCGTATTGCCATTTGTCCGATCTTGAACGATTGTTGCTGGACAGCAAAGCAAAGTCGAAAAGGGTTTCCATCAAAGAGCATTGAAAGATATTTAAATTTTCTATCTTTATCGACTACTGAATTACGTGGTTGCTGGATATTTTTTAGCTCCTTCTCCATTCCGTACATTTGTATTTTTGGTCGTCTCATCCCCGACTGTTTTGGGTCTGCAGTAGGATGTCTTGTACGAGCATGAAGCGAAACGGTACGAAACCCGTAGTTTACTAAGAGGAAAGGAAATTTTACGATTCTGGTTAATATGAATACAAATCTACAACAGCAGGAGTCTTAAAGTCTTTTTAAAGGAAAAATAACATGGTCTAGATACATCAGTAGGTAATAATCTGTTAATGGGTACAAAATGGAAAAAAGGGAATCAAGTAAGTTCAGAACAGGTGTTCATGAAGAGAGAGCACTGACCTGGAACCAGCTAGGCTAATGATATAAGGTGAAGAGTAAGTTTTAAATGACAAATGACTTATTTCATTGTCACTGTTTGGTAAATTGAAGGTTTTGCTGTGTAGGTTTTCCACTTTAATTGCTACTCAAAGACACCTTAAAGCCGCACATTGCAGTGATTTATTGGCAGAATTATATGGAGTTATTAAGCTTTGTGGTTTAGCTCTTACTTCTTTGGCAACAAGGTTAAAGAGAGGATATGTTTTTTTTTTTTGGTATGTGATTCAGGTGTGTTTTAAATGTTATGTTCATAGAAATGTTTGAGGTTTGAATTTTGGAGTAAGGTGAGAGGGAATTTGTAATTTCTTATGTTCTTTCTATTTGTTTTTTGTTTTTGTTTTTTTGGTATCTGCACGCATTGACTGTTGAGCAACTAGCGTGCTTTTTTTGTTTTGCAAGAATCCACAAATCATATTCAGGTCGTTTCTTCAGTTTTTTTTTTCGAACACATTTCTGAGTTATGTGTATGTTCAGCGTTCAGGTTTATCATCGCCGGTCACATTGCAACTGCAGGGCAGTTCTAAGAGCATCTAATTTATTTTACTCCCCGACAGAAATGCTGGAGAGGACTGAAACAATTGACAAGGTGTCCAATCGCTGTCAGTGACACTGTGTACGTTTAAAAACACATTAGCTATCTGTTTAAACATCATATTAGGCATGTCAGCATTGCATGGCACCTTAA
This sequence comes from Fundulus heteroclitus, assembly GCF_011125445.2. Lineage (NCBI taxonomy): Eukaryota > Metazoa > Chordata > Actinopteri > Cyprinodontiformes > Fundulidae > Fundulus > Fundulus heteroclitus. The sequence continues at coordinate 29,207,330 of NC_046370.1, read as the reverse complement.
CTGCACTGTAAAACACGTCGCTCAAAGCAGGTTTAGTAAGATTTCATATCATTTACATCTGATATGGCTTCTTGCCTGCAAGAAAAATAAGAGTATATTCTTTTCAGGGTATCAGCACAGGAAGTGGGCAACTGCCACATTTGTCTTTACCAAGAAATATGGAAACTTCACAGGAACATTATTGTTGACATAACAGTGAAAATCTTTTTATTTTAATTGAATTAGGTTACAAAAAAAATATCTTAATAGTACCACTGATAAAGAAAATGTAAAATATGGCCCCAGCAACACTACTCTATATAATTGGATATTTTTTTTATCATGTCAGGACAGTTTCTAATATTTCAGTCATAAATATTGTCATACCCATGCCACAGCAGTAGGCGGTGGCAACATTGGCATTCAGGAACAGGAGCTAGGGACTATAATTAGAACATTTCCATAGAACCTGATGTTGGCTAGTGCTGTACTAGGCTAAAGGCCTTTCAGACAGGATGTGACGCATGCACTACTGTGCTGTGAAATCAAATATTTTCAATAGCTTGCACCTCACAATGGCGATCTATTGCTGCATAGAGCAAAGAGCCCCCACTTGGCCAGCTCACAGAGACAATAGCCCCATTTACACTACCCTTGTTAAACCGATCCATGCCGAGCTCGGTCCGAGCTTGGATCAGTTAACCATGCCGAGCTTTGTTCTGACGACCGTTTACACATCACGCTATCACGGTTCCTCGACTCCTAGTGACGATCTACGGTACTACTGCTCTCTAGGATTGAAGGAGGGACTCAAGCAAATCAAAATGGAAGTAATGCTCTGTTATAATTGTGATATTTCGTTGTTTGCGGAGAGTCAGGCGAAGAAGGCAACTTTTGGTAAATTTACTTGACAGAAACAGCTTCTGGGAAGTGGATAAGACAAACGAACGTCTAATAAGGATTTACAGACACAGGAAACAACAACAGACGTTGAGGTTCATCACACTGCTAAGCAGAATCATCACTGGAAACCGTGTGGCATGGTAACCTGACTCCGCCAGATGGATTTGCTCCGCATATCCATCTGGAAACCTTCCGTTGAAGTAATTTTGGGAAGGGGCGAAAATACTGGTTAGCTGATTGGCCTATGTTGGTGATAGACGTGCCAAATAAACCAATCAGATCAACTAAGCATATGACGTACTAACAGCGACGACGAAAACACAACCACAAGCTCTTGCCGTAACCAGTCGGGAGAAGAGCAAAAACATCTTTTCCTCTGAGAAAAGTCTCCAGAGCGGTGTTTTGCTCTTCTTTCAGTGAAGAAATACTCTGTAATTCCGATAAAACTTGCTCGATAGCCACGCTAACGCTAGTTTCATCGGCTGAAGCCGCCATGGTCTTTAGACTGAACGGTCGCGCTTCTCGTTGCGTCACACCTCAACCCGCCTCAAAGCCAACGCTGATTGGACGTTCGTTTGGTGAACGGCTCCAAATTTTCTTTAACGGAGAGTAGTCAGACTGATCTGCGAGTGAAACCTTGAAAGCTTGCGAGATCAGGATGGTCTCACGAGGCAGGTGGCACGGTAAGGAAGCTAGTATTATTATGAATGTCTGAAAGCGCAAAATTAGTCAGCTGACTGTAAGGAGATGACGCGTCTGCTCATGCGCTCTGTGTTATCAGAGAACCGTGCCACTGAAGAACCGGGCTGAGCCCACACTATCGAACCGGTCTAGAGTTAGCATGGTTTGGTTGTGTCTAGCATGGTTCAGTTCAGTTTGCGATCCATTTACACTTGATAGTTATCTCAGTTACCGAGCTCGGACTGGTCTCGGCACGGTTAAAAAAGGGTAGTGTAAACGGGGTACAGGTGGCAAAATGGGGGAGAAGTCAATATTGTGCGTGTCTTAATTCGCCGAACTGGAAGACACAAGTTTGAGATTGTATTGCTGTGAAAGCTGAGCTTTTTAACCAACCTGCACTCCCCAAGCTGCTCTCTGGAGCTGAGGGTTTTCATGCACCCACAGCCTATTCTTCCTTGCTGCGCATTTCCCTCTAACTAGCGGGTCTAGGGCTAGCACTTTGCTGCTGACAACAAACCAATAAATGACTAGGTTAGAACCGCCAATGCAGCCCTGTGCAAATGCACTAAACCCAATGGCAAGCGCAGCAAAAAGTGCGTCCTGTCTGAAAGGGTCATTTTGCAGAATATTTGTTTTTTTGGTCAGAGGCTAAAACCAGCCAGCAGTAGCAGCGCAGCATTGCTCCTCGCTACAGGAACTCAGACAATTGTTATTTAGATCGCCTGTAAGTTAATACATTAAATCTAAGGCTAAATCAGTTTCTTATAGAACTGTTTGCCTACTTTCACAGAAGTTGTTGAAATTAGCACGTTCACTTTGGGATTTAGAATATTGGTCTTCCAGAGGATTATGCTCTAATGTTGGGGATAAACAGCCATGAGAGAAGTTACTCTGTTGGTGATTCATTTTGCAAACAATCCTGTGTTTGCACGTTCAGTTGTCTATGAAGAGTTCAATGTGTAATAATCCGGTTAATAACATATGTGATGTAAATTCTTGTGGTAAAGACTTTTTTGTTATGTAAACTTTCTCAGTTCCTCCCGCTGAGCTGTGAAAGGCTCTGGAGGAGAGGTTTGGCACACTAGTAATCCTGTTAAAGCCTTCTGGGATTTTATCTGCCAGTTGTGATCTGTATTATATTGAAACATGCAAATTCCCACAATTTCTGTAATATGCCAATTAGCTCACAAACGAGGGAGTAAGCTGTATGTCTGTCATCATTTTCACATTCCTCATATTTTGAGTTGTGCCGTTGTCTTTATCTTGCTTTAACTGACAAACTAGTTCAGATTACATTAAAGAGTAAAACCTGTTGCATTCTACATCAGTGTTCATCAGGAGCTAGAATTTCCAATAAGGCTTCCCAAAACAATGTTATATTGTGTATTAAAAAAAACAGGCAAAGATTCTTGTTTGTTTGTTTTTTTTTTGTTATGTTTTTTTACATCTTCCTGAATTATACCTTTATTAAAAACAAATGGATTTATTCAGTTGAAATTTTGCCAATCTTTTATTACAGTGTTTTGTTGTTGTTTTTTTGTAGTTTTTTTTTTTTCAACGTGAGCAGTATAAACAGCAGTACCCAAAGCCATATAAAAGATGATGTTGATTTGCTAATGTGGGCTGACTTGACTTTTTTTTTTTTTTACAGTACCAATAAAGTCTTGCTCCCAAGCTTCTCCTGGAAAAATGTGTGATTTCTGACCGTTTTTTCCAATGTACTTATTTTAGAGCATGTTCAGAATTGCCATTTATTTAGATAAAAATATCAGATTTTGCAAGTCAGACTAAGGCCTATTTTTAAGTGAATTTTAGCCATTTAAAGCCACATAATATTTTCATTGTCACTTTAAACGCTATCACTGTTCCATTAAATAGTAAATCTGAATGGATAGTCCACTAGTATTTACACAGGTCAAACTATTGCTAGCTAAGTTTTTTATTTCAATGTTGTTGCAAGACATGGGAGCTGGGGCTGCATTCCATTTCTTCAGGGGAGCACGCTTTTTCAAAAAAATTTATATATCATTTTATATGCTTCAGGCTGAACAGTGGCTCTGTGACTACTTCTACTGTGCTGAGAAAAAAAAATCTTAATAAAATCCCAAATATCTATATAAACAAACAAAAAGAACCAATAGTGTAGTCAGTGTTGCCAGATTGGGCGGGTTTCCACCCAATTGGGCTTCTGTTGAGCACATTGAGCTGGAAACAAATACCTTATGGGCAGGTTGTAAAAAGTTTGGGAAGCTTCTCACAAGCTTCCCAAAATTGGCGGGTTTTAGAAAGAATTGATAACACAACATATCAGAATACATGCCATTGTGTTGCAGAAAACTAAAAACTTGAAAATTTTAATAAAATGGCATCTCTTTCAACTCATTTTACTAGCTAATTTATTTTTTAAATGAGTAGAATCTGTCAAACCTGACATTATCAATAAATAGTCTCTGGTTAATCAAGTGTCACTAGGAAATTGTATTGGACAATGTTATAAACGCCCCAAATGGTGTTGAGTTCTACTGATTCACTTAAAAATATTTTATGGCTGTGGGTGAAAGAGACATTTTAAGATTGATCTATACTCTGTAAGAGCAATGAATTTTATATTGATAATTGATTTAAAAAAAATCTATTCCAGTAGCTATAACAGGATTGTTAACGTGATCTTGTGTGTGAGTTGCTTGATTGCACATTTTGTTGGGATCTGTATGTGCAACATTTTTGTCTTTGCTTCAGTGCTGTTGTGCGCTAATAGCGTATTCTTTATTATGTGTTTAATAGTTCTAGAGGTTGAGATTTGGACTGTTTCTTTGTTTTGTTGTTGTCGTTGTTGTTTTTCTTAAGTTGAGCGGGTTTTACGTGGTGTTTGGGCTGGAAACTATCAGTCAGATCTGGCAAACCTGAAAGTGCTGTGTCCATTCAATTAACTCAAAAGCCAAGCATAAGCAGATGCGCTGATTAAACAAGCATTGATGTCAGGCTGAACACTGTCACTGACTGAAGTAAAAAGTCATATTAGGGGAGGCAACCACAGCAGCTAGGGGGCACAAGGATTAGAACCAAGCAGCGTTCCCTTCTTCCTCCAAGAAACCCACGTTTCTCCCATTTGTCTGAGTATCTGCTCGGTTCTGCTGCTCGTGCTCCTTGTGCTCCCTAGCTGCCGTAGCTAAGCCTCGCAGCATGAATGTGTACTCCAGTGCTGACTCTTATTTACTCCATTATCACATCTTGTATTTGTTTGGAAATAAGTCAGAATATTCATGCTGCACCAGCAACGGTGAGTTCAGCCAACTCAAGCAGTGGCATCTCTGTAGGCTACAAACGTATGACCCAGTGACCCGGCATTCCCTAGCTGTAATTGGCTTGCAAGTTTGCGTCGTTCATTTGATTGGTTGACCTGTATGATTGACAAATCCAAGATAGGACTGATTAAAAGTTGGCAAAACCCAGATTTCAGTGCAGGTCAGGCTGGCTCTGCGGGCCGGCACAACCCCCCCCCCCCCCTTCCACCCCCCAATGCCCCCCCATACTGGCAGGGCTGCACTAGATGGAGATGAAGACCCCTCAATTGCCTCATAAACACTTAGAATAACTGCACAGGGACTTATAAGTGGATATATTAAGGTAAAAATGTTAGAGCAGCTTTAATCCAACACTACACTATGCAGACATTTTATTCACCTCGGGTTGTTGTATGTTTGAAACTGAAAATTAAATTGATGACATGATTTTTTAGTTTGGCTAACCTTCCTGATCTACAAACAGCTACAGGTGGTGCTACTCTCCAACGTCTCTGGAGGATCTGGTGGACCCAGAGGAGCCAACGCCAGTGTTCGGCTTACCTCATTAGATACAGCACCGTCATTGGCTCAGTAAAATCCATCTCCGCCTCTCCGTGGGTTAAACAGACTCAGCAAGTGAAAAGACGCTCCTCCTATTTGATGATGTGGGGAAGCGGGCTGGGGGGAAGCGAGCTGGGGGGAAATGGCTGCGTTGTCGAGTGCGGATTGTTTGCGAGAGACAGGTGGCAAAATGTCAAGTGTAAAATTTGCCTGGTTGACATTTGACGTGAACGCACCATCAGACGAGCAAAATAAACCCGTTCTCTTTTTTTCATGTGGCTTGGGGAGAGTGGTGCACTGTCGCCCACTATGGGCTGGCCACCCCTGTTAAGTACCATGTAACACTTCTTTATCACAATTCTAGCATACATGTCAAGGTGGGAAACAGTGAGACAGACGTACAGTGTCTCCATAATTTAACAAAGGCTCTTATGTTTATTAACTTTCTAATACAAAGGTGTTGTGTTGTTGAAGGTTTTTTAATTACAATTGTTTGTTTTATTGCATTTTCTTTTAAAAGTTGGATTGTTTTTTTAAGTTTGGCCTCAAATTATGTGATAGGTCTGAATAGTAGTTAGCTTGGGATTTGCTATTACAACCTTTTCCTTGTTCCCTGCTCGGTCAGATTTCCGGCTAACACAGGTAAGACACTGATTACTAAAAATACTCCACAGGAGTCTTTTTAAAAATATTCCTTTAAAGCCTTTGAGTGAAGTTGTTTGTAAGTGTAAAGGTATATGTCTGGATGATTTAGCATGTAAGATAACTCCCTAATGACTTGCATTGAGATAATTTTGTGATGCTCAAGTGTAGAAGAACATTACTCCCTCCAAAGATGGCACTCCAAGGCCAATAACTAACAGGTTCTCCTAATACTTTATGTAAAAACACATGATCTGCCCTGGAAGTACTCCTAATCTTATCTCGTTTTGGTAATGAATTTGACATAGAATAGCCACCATGAGCACTTCCAGCTACATAATTACTGTGTAGTCTGCACCCCCCCCCCCCCCCACCCCACCCCTTTTGCACGCAGAGGATAAGAGGATGTGGGATGTTAAAAGGCGCTGGCTGAATCAGAATAATGAAGAAAAGAATGGAGAAAATGAAGCAGTCTGTCCTTCAAGCAGACAGGAGGGAATGAGCTTACTAAGCAAAAAAGAAGGGAAAAAAGGAGCAGGAATAACAGCAGCTGGGATTCGTCCTCGCTCCCTTCAAATTCACCATCCCTTTACTGGATCTATCTTTCGTCAACCTCAATGTTGTTTCTGTTTATGAAAGGGCATTACAAAAGTTTTCATTCCTCTTGCATACAAAATTGTGGATTGTTGTTAACTGGAAGAAAAATGGTAGATGATTTTCTCAAATTTACAAATCAAAATCTATAAAGTTTAGCATGTCTCTTTTTTAACTAAGAAACCCCTTAAATAAAATCCAATGCATTTGTCCTCAGAAGTACAGAGCCCCCGAAGGGGTATTGAAGGGAAAAAAGTACTTTCTGTTATTTATTTATTTTTTATTTCAATTCAATATCCCTTTAGAGGCTGAGTACAGAAAGGCTGTCAGCTGTAAGGTTTTAGCATCATTATGATGTATAACGAGGCAGATGACACAGTGGTCATCAGGGGTCCGTGGGGTTGGGTTTTAATAGCATGCAGGGTCTTAAATCAAAAATGAAAGGTTAACGTGGGTTTTCATGATGACTATAATTTTTAGCATCTGTGTCAAGTCTGGAGAAATGAACTTGTTAAACTTTTGTGGTTCAGTTAAAGAATCTGGGTTTTTCTCTCCCCACAGTCATTTCAAACTAACAGCCAACCTAAAGCTGTTATTTGTTTTGTTTTTTAACACATCCTAATTTGCTTTCACAAACAATAGCCTGGGATAAAAAAATTACATCCTAATGGTCTTACAGTCACACCGCAACAATTATTTTATGCCATAGCTCTGTTTCTGGTCTGGTCTGAAGATCTTCAGATAATATGTGAGGAAAGTAAACTCCTCCCAGTGACCACCGCCATGAGGCAGACCAGAATGTGGGCATATTCACGCAAAAACCTCCACAAAACATATCATTATAGGAATCTACAGCTGCTACAATGAATACATAGTTCTAATAAGAACTGGAGGAGGTGTTGACCAAACAGCCCAGGGGACAGCTGTGTCATTCGCTGGCTGACATGTTTACAGCGAATCAGTCGCTATATAACTTTTCACTTCAACCTTCCTCTCTGCCGGCTTTTCGTCTTTCCCCCAGCCAGAAGAAAACCGAGGCCCAGAGGAATGTGCTGATGTCTGACTGTTTCATCTTGGTCTCACATTACCGCCCAGACTGAACCTCACTGACCCATCAAACACACACACACACACACACACATACGTACACACAAACATACACAGATGTTGGTATTTGTCATTGTGTCTGTATTTTGATGCCTCCCGTATCCTTGGTGACCATGTGGGGGAAGCAGCGGTCTGGAAACAGCTGTCCTGTGAGCAAAGTGCTGGTTTTCTGTCACCATCTTTACTGATTCTAATCCTAGAAATAAAAGAATGGGAGGGAGGGGGTTGAATTACACAGAACAATAATAACTATATGTTCATAAACATATTTTGACTTAAAGGGTTTGGTTTAGGCTTTGTGTAATGGGCACATTGCCTCATGTTGTCCAATGAAAGGAAAACTGTATATGGTTTTAATCTTTTTTTTAACTTTTCTTCTAGTTGGAACAATCATCATAACCTTTGGACAAAACAAATCTTAAACATCTTATTATGTATATGTCAGAACAAAAGTCATAAGCAAGCACTAAAATGGTATTATGGGCCAAAGGAAATGTTTTACCCGGCTTTAAACTCTGAACACACTTACTGCTGTTCTTTAGTAATTTAGCAACAGCGATGACGGTATGGATTTTAGAAAACCCCAAGTGGCGTGGTGGCTGGGTCAAGTCTTCCAAGGAAAAGCAAAATACTCGTATTACTGTAAACTCAGGGTGCTTCCTGTCAGCAGTGTGTTTCATTTTTAGATTTCACACATGTTTTGGTTTTCTTTTTATTGTTCTTCTGATAATTACCAAGCTCCTTGTGCTGACAGATAAGCCCTCACAGATATGGACGCACACTGAAATACTCAGGGTTTTTCCTCAAGCTGGGTCTGTCCATGTCTCAGGCCACACAAATAAACACAATTCAAACTCACATTTATCAGTAGGTAGAAAAGCTTTACTGGACTGGAATAAAGTTCAGTAAAACAGAAGATGGGAACTTCAAGTGGAAATGGACATATGCTACAAAAGGTTACAAGACAAAACAAGAGAAGCTAGCAGTCACATCTTACTATCCAGCTAACTGTCTTTCAACACGCTAGCAGGTTAACTACAGAAAAAACATCTTTAAGCTAGCAGATAATCTTCCATCTGTTATGATGCTGCATATCGCAAATTAGTTGCTGTCTGTGACATTTCAGTTCTGGTTTAATTTTGAAATGAAGGCACCTGTTGATCCACCATCACTGATATTTCCCTATATAGTCCCACAGAGGGGAAATGTGTCACTGCGTTTAACCCATCCTTCAGGGAGCAGTGTGTCCCACACCGAGTGGGACACGGGGAGCAGTCTGTGGTCAAGGGTCTTGCTCAGGGACCCAGAGTGAAAGACTGAGTTTCATACCGACGACTTTTGCAGCTTCACCAACATGCCAACTCCCTGCATGCTAACCACTAGCCACAACTCCCACCAGTGAACGTTTCTTGACCAATGCCAGACCCGGGTTTGCATTTTACTACATTTTTTTTGATGCTACATATAAAATCCGGAAAACACCTTTTCACATCTTACTCATTGAGTGTTTGTGAACAAATACAATGTAAAAAAAGGCTTACTTCCCAATACTGATAGGGAATTCCATAATGTCCTGCGACCAGAGACATCACTCAAACATGCTTCCTGGTATTCCTGGTATTTGTGAGGTAAGTACTAGCAGATAAGGCTGCATTCCGTTTACATCAAAGTTAGAACATCATCCCCGACTTGAAGCAGTGTTCTAGTTTCAAGATGGAAAACAAGTGGGATGTTCTAAATGTTCTTATAAGTAACAACGCTTACATCTGTTTGCATTACTGGCAACTGATTTAATCATTTGTCAGGGAATTATACGGAGTTTTTACAGCAGGTGTAGCTACTTTTTGTCAGAGGAGCAGCCATATTGGATTTTGAAGTCAGAGTTGGTGAGGAGACTTTTTTTTAAGTTGTGATTCCAACTTCAGAGCTCTGATTGAATTTTTGAACTTTGAACTTGAAAATGCCAACTTCCAAATACAAATAGATATAAAAGAATATATGCAGGAGTGTATTAGAGGATTATTCTTTTTTAATTATCTGGCTGAACCAATCAGAATTATCCTAATTAGCACTGCAAAAAAAGGAACTAAAAGTAAATAAAGATTTCTTGAAATTAGTGTATTTTTCCTTGGTTTCAGCAGGTAACTAAGACTATTTGCCAATGGAATGAGATTTTTGCTCTTCAAATAAGAACAATTCATGTCCATCATCTTATTTCAAGTGCAGGATATATCATTATCTTATTTTAGAATAATAAAAATACAAAAAATCTAACATATTATCCACAATTGATCTTTAAAACACATTTTTGACGTCAAACCTGAGTCTTACAGAGTATGTAGCAGAAACCCGATTCTGTGTATTGTATATTTTGTTTGACTGTTTGTTTTTCTGAACTGTAAAAGAAGAATAACGTGCTTCGAAACATGTGCAGCAGCCACCATGCTGCCACCAGTTCTGCGCCGGTCTTGGGTAAAAGGAATTACATTTCCTCAATGCAAACGTGGCACCAAGAGCTACCCTCAGTGGCCCCCTTTCCACTCACCAGCCCCTCCTCCTCTCCCACACATCCTCCTCCTTCCTGCCAAACCAGTGTGACCACTCAGGCCCCGGGGGCAACTTGTGTGGCACAGACTCCCCTCCCCAATCTCTGCCTCCACTTCCTCACCTTCTTCTCCTCTCTCATGGATCCTGTCAGTCTTCTTCCATGTTAGCTATTGTGCACCTCTTTTGCTAGCCCAGCTCGTTCCATTAAATTTGACCAATTATATCCTTTTTGTTGTTGGTGTTTGATCTGTGCAGACAGAACAAGAGTTAGTTGTGGGTAACGCTGAAGGTTTACTAGATAAATCAAGTTTAGCCCAGACGGTCTCCAATAAGTTTCATTGTAACTTTTAACTTTTATGACTGCAGCCCCCCTGAGTGTGGAGTGGGAGGAAGAAACACATGGAAACGAACACAACTGGTTCCTCCTAAAAGCACACAAGCACACACTTTTTGCTCTGTAGAAAAACCCAACTGCCCCCAGTGCATTTCTGCATTAGGAGAGATAAAAATGATTTGGCACAAAATTTTATTCTAAATGAACTCAGACTTTGAAGATGTTTTTTCAGTCCTTTATTTATTTATACATGTATTTATATTACTTTTTTGACGGTTGTAACTGCAAATTAAGGATTGCAGGAATGAAACTGACATTTTTGGTCTATCTCTACCATATTCTTGAATCATAATCTCTTACCTTAGCTAACACAGATCTGTTTGTTTATTTCAAAGATAGCCCCATGAGATGCATCATCATATTTTTAAGAGCGCTCTTATTTTTCAAGATGAGGCTTGCAGTTCTGTAAAAGTTGTCGTTCTTCAAGGACCACCTGGAAGAGTTGTTGTTGCCTTCCTGGATTAATTTTGGTGGGTTGGCCACTCCTGGGAAGGTTCACCACTGTTCTATGTTTTCTCCACTGGTGCAATTTCTCACTCTTGTTCCAACCCCTTAGCAATGGCTTTATAATACTTCCCACCTGATATGTGTCAATGACGTTCTTGCTCATCTGTTTCTGAATATATTAAGAGCGGAGCATTACATGTTGCTTTTTTTTTTTTTTTAGACCTACTATTTTTAACCTACTATGACGTGATGTTATATGGGTTCCTTTTAAGTGATTTCTTGATTCTAACAGTGTGGCAGTCATCTGGTCTAAGTGAATCTGAGCTGTCCAAAAATGGGGTTAATCACAGTAAATGAAGGCTATAATAAAGAGAGCATTTACATTGATACGCTGATTGGTTTGGATGGTAAGAAAAACATCTTTTGAAAACATCTTTCTGTATTTATTTCAGTTAATCTTCTGATATCATTTGTTTGAGGATGTACTTTAGTAATACTTTTATACAATACTATTACAGGTAAAGGCTGCATGGTGGCATGATTGTTAGCACTGTTGCATTGTAGCAAAAAGGTCCTGGGTTCAAATCCTAGGCTGGGGTCATGTTCTCTCTGAGCATGTTTGGGTTCTCACCCAATAACTAGAGATAAGCGATGCTGCAAGGACAAGTGGGAATGGACATTGAAGAGATGGATGTGGTGAGTATATCTATTCTCCAGCTAACTATAGGTATGGAGGGTACAACATTTCCTATTGGCTGCTAAACAAAAGAGCTAACTTTTTTGACTTGTCTATCTTTGATCATTCAAATACACAACTTAGAAGTCCAAAAATCCTAACATTTCCCTCACAGGAGACTTCCTATCATGTCTGGAAAATCTTGGATTTCATCAGTTCACTAACTTTCCCACACGCTAGCTCATTCAGGAGCAATGGACATGGATGCTCTCTTTTGTTACATCTCCAGAACTTTGACTCCAGAGCTTCCTTCCTCCCCTGATGAGCTAGCTTCTAAACATAATAACTGTTTAAATGACATTCTGAATGATCTTACTCCAGTGAAAACCCAGTCAGTCACCTTCTCCCACACTGCCCCTTGGTTCACCACTGAACTCTGGTCCATGAAAGCTAGACTAACTTAACAGTATAAAGCAGGGGTGTCAAACTCATTTCTATATAGGGCCACTTCGGCGTCATGAAGTCATTAAAAGGGCCGGTTGCACGTGTATAGACGATACCTTTCATTTCATAATTTCATTCCAGTTCACATAGAAGCATAAAAAATGCACAGTAACATAAAAGTAGCAACCTTAGGCCCAATTTGTCTGCAAAAAAAGTTGATATTGGGGTGAGTTACACTTACAGGAGGCACAGATTTAGCCACTTTATACACTTTAAAAGGATATATGCCTCTACTTTATGACATGATGTGCCTTTTTTCTGGCTCTTGAGGGCCGGATTATTTACCTTGACGGGCCGGATTCGGCCCGCGGGCCTTGAGTTTGACACCTGTGGTATAAAGAATGAATTGCTCCAACAAAATCCAGTTATTATTCTGATTTGATCTGTTCTAATGAAGGTAACTACAGAATGGATTTCCACCATTACAATTTGTTTTCATAAACCACATGCTGAGGCCTTATATAGATGAATCTTTGTTCTGTTATTAAGGATTCTAAAAAGTAAATAATAAAAATGCTATTATTTTTTGCAGAATGTTTCTTTTCTCGGGCAGGCCAGAGGGAGAAAGCTTGCCCCGGCAGCTAGTAGTCCAAGAACTGTCGCGTTTAGATTGTGTTGGACTGACAACCCGTGCATTACACACACTATTTAAGCACATACCCACTACTTTTTCTAAAAGTGTGCACTATTCATTAGTGAAAAAAAGGGTTGTAATACAGATCCTTCCAAAAACAAGCCGCTTAACTAAAGCTCAGGTAACAGTTCCAGAGTCAGCCAAGTTCACATGCCTGTGTGTCTGACCTCCAGCTGACCACTGTCTCACCCGTCTCGTTATGTCTGGGATGCAGCGTCTTTGATAGAGTTCATATCAGTGACTAATATCCTGTCTGCTTCAGGGTGAATCCCTGAGCTACAGCATATCATCGCTCTGAGACAGTCTGCTGATTAGAAATGCTGCAGCAAAGGAGCTTTATCACAGGGAGATGAGGAACTCATTACTGTGGCTCTTAATTAATGGATGCGTGTCTTGAACCAAGCACTAGCGGGGGTTGGAAAGGGTGTTTATGTCTGTTCAGTTGACTCAAGTTGACAACTCTGTGCTTGAGGGGCAGGAAAAGAGGACTATTTGGCAGAAAGAGTTGGAGTTTTGTTGTGAGGTAGAGCAAGTTGGTCTGGTTCAAAGTAAGGCAAGTTCATTTGTTCATCACCATTCATACAGAGGGTGAATAAACTGCTTATCGCACAGCATTGAAGATTGCTGTCTGACCTTTTGACTCGAAAGTGAGTCCATTAGCTGATAATGATTATATGCACACTTAAGCCCCTCAGGGGATCATCTGAGCCGTTGTCTGCCTCATCAAAAAATGTATTATGGCAACACATAACGACAATAAAGATTCTTGATACTGATTCTAAAAGTCATCTACAGGAAGAACAAAGGAACAGAGATAAAAGAACAACAGATTCTGCACATCTCTGATTTTCAGGCAGTTGATTCTTGAGCTGAGGAGTATAGTGACTAAATGCTTCCTTGTTTGGTCCTCATCTGGTGAGCACAAAGTGACGTGGTTTCTAATGAACTCAGGGGTCTATATGGTTCCTGACCAAGTGTCAAGTGTACTTAGGATGAATCAGAAATACTTTGATAATCCCAGAGGGAAATAATTTCCGTTACACGCTCCAGATAGAAAAACAACAACATACACACACACACACACATATATATATATATATATATATATATATATATATATATATATATATATATATATATATATATATATATATATATATCCATTTCTTCCTTCGTCCTTCCTCCTTCGGTAAACGACAGAAACGTACATCCAACGATTTGGAATGCCTCTGTGTGCAACTGGGAGCACAACAAGTCGTAGGCATTGTTTAGATTCCAAAAATAAACTAACTAAAAGTACGCTCTAAATCACCCGTTTTGTCATGTAGTAGACGGGCTGTCAGGCTAGCGTGCCCACCAAGATGGAGGCGCGCACCCCCAATCACGTTACTGTGACGTCAGAGGCAAGGGGTCTATTGTTAAAGTACACTCCCAGGTACTTCTAATCCTCCACAGTGTCAACAGGGACCCCCTGGAAGGAAACAGGGGTCACAGGTGTTTTTGTCCTCCTCAGATCCTCTATTAGCTCCTTAGTCTTTGTCACGTTGAGCTGCAGATGGTTCAGCTTTCTCCAAGTGACAAAGTTGCCCACCACAGTCCTATATTCACTCTCATTACCTTTTTCAATGCAGCCAACTATTGCTGAGTCTTCATAAACCTTCTGAAGGTGACAGGACTTAATAGTGCAATAGTTGAAGTCTGAGGTGAAGAGGGTGAAGAGGAAGGGGGAGAGGACAGTCCAATGTGTTGCTGACCACCCTGTCAGACACACAGTTCTGTAGGTGTACATACTGTGGTCTGCCCGTCAGGTGATCAACAATCCAGGACACGATGGGTGCCTCCACCTGCATCCCAGTCACCTTCTCGCCCAGAAGAGCCGGGCGGATGGTGTTGAAGGCACTGGAGGAATCAAAAAACATGATTCTCACAGTGCTCGCCGGCTTGTCCAGATGAGTGTAGACTCTGTTCAGCAGGAAGATGATATTGTCCTCAACTCCCAGGCACGGCTGGTAGGCAAACTGTAGTGGATCGGTGAAGGGCCTGACCATGGGCCTTAGCTGCTCCAGGACTAGCCTCTCAAAGGTCCTCATGATGTGGGACGTCAGTGCCACTGGTCTGTAGTCCTGTGGGCTGCTAGGACGCGGCGTCTTTGGCTCAGGAACGAGGCACGACATCTTCAACAGCACAGGGAGTCTCTGGAGGTGCAGGCTCAGGCTGAAGACTAGGCTAAGAACCCCACAAAGCTGGTAGGCACGAGCTTTAAGAACCTTGGGACATATACCATCTGGGCTTGCAGCTTTGTTGGAGTGGAGTCTGGTCAGCTGTCTTCTCACCTGGTCAGGAGTGATGGACACTGTAGAGGTGACAGTAGGGGGAGGGGTGAGGTCCTCAGGTTGTGGAGGACATGATGTAAAGCAGGGGGGAGGGGTGGAGTAGGTGGGTGTGAATTGAGGTCGTGAGGAGCAGACAGGGGGTCTGTAATGAAGACCATTTAGCACCTTGCAGTGATATATCAGCCCCAATTACAATACCCTTGTTAAACCGATACATGCTGAGCTCGGTCCGAGCTTGGATCAGTTAACCATGCCGAGCTTTCTTCTGACGACCGTTTACACATCACGCTATCACGGTTCCTCGCCTCCTAGTGACGATCTACGGTACTATTGCTCTCTAGGATTGAAGGAGGGAATCAAGCAAATCAAAATGGCGGCGCCCTTAACATTCAGGAAGTTATGTTTGATTATATTTCGTTGTTTGAGGAGAGTCAGGCGAAGACGGCAACTTTTGGTGAATTTACTTGATAGAGTCGGCTTTTGGGAAGTGGATAAGACAAACGAACGTCTAATAAGGATTTACAGACGCAGAAAACAACAACAGACGTTGAGGTTCATCACACTGCTAAGCAGAATCATCACTGGAAACCGTGTGGCACGGTAAGGAAGCTGGTATTTTTATGAATGTCTTAAGTGTCAGTTGACTGTAAGGAGATGACGCGTCTGCTCATGCGCTCTTTGTTATCAGAGAACCGGGCCAGGGAAAAACCGGACCGAGCCCACACATGGAACTGGTCTGCATTTAGCGCGGCCCAGGTGTGTCTGGCTCGGTTCAGTTCTCGTTCCATTTACACTCGATAGTTATCCCCGTTACCGAGCTCGGACTGGTCTCGGGACGGTTAAAAAGGGGTAGTGGAAACAGGGTAAATGTGATCCATTTTCCAGGTGCTGGTCAAGACCGACCAAAAGACTGACCTGCTGACTGTTTTTTTTTTTTCACAGAGACCAATAAAGAAACCATTATAATAAGTTAACCTACTACAAATAAAAGCATGCATCAGTTTTTGACCTGTTTTGATAAGAACTTCATATTATGTTAAAGGGGATGGGAATTGAGCAAGCGAAGGAGATAAAACTCCATGGAGTGATAGCTGAACAGCTTTCATGGGAGAAACACATCAGTTCGATTGTAAAGAAAATTATTAGAAATATGTCTTGTGATAAGAGATGTAGCTTACTTCTGACCCATTCAGAGTCTTAGTGGTTCACTCTTTGGTATTGTCCCACCTGAGCTACTGGGGTGTGGTGTGGTCTGGTACAGCTAAAAACCCTTCAGACTACACATAATAAAGCTGCCAGATTGGCACAAGGTTATCCATTTGACCAGAGACAGAGCTCAGCTGCTCTACATGAACATCTATCATAGATCAGGGTGGAAGAAAGGCTTAAGTATCATCTACTACTCCTTACTTATATGTGTGCTTAAACTATGTGAGAGAGCACAATTATTCCACCAGACAAGCTTCTCATGGTCATTTTGTTCATCGGAGACCAAGGACTGAGTCCATTTTTGGATCAGTTTTTTAGAGGTGTAACTATGTGGAACAAATTGCCCTCCTGCAGTTACCGAAACATCTGGAAAAGCCTCTTTTAAGAAATGCCTGAGAAATGTTTTGCTTTCTGGGTCATAGGTGATCCGTAAAAGTACTTGTTTTGTTTTTTTAATCAACTTGCAAATGTTTTATGTAAATGGTGTGTAGGAAGGACCCCAAGAAGAGTAGCTGTCAAGATTGTGACAGCTAATGGATATCCAAATTCTGGCGGTCCGACCAGTAAGGCACAAGGACAAAGGCATATATAAAAAAAGTATTTTTCAAAAAAAAATTCACAAAAGACTTCCAACATCAAATCTCAAAAATATAACAAAATGGACCCAAAATAAATCAACCAAGGCATACCTAACTCAGGATAACAAACTAAAAACTGACCTTCCACACATGGGAATTTATACACAAAGGCTAGCCAACACAAACGAGGAGGGGTGGGAGATGAGACAAAGACAAACAATGCATAAACATAAATAACTAATTCAAACCAACACATATCGACTACAACACAACTATCAAAACAAAACAACCTAACGCCACAAATGTTTTAGCAGTTATGCTATTAGTAGAGAGAGAGGCAGATTCTTTAACATCATTCCATTTCCTAGTTTGCCTTTCAACCAGTCCTCTCCGTAGACATTATATACGTAGACGCCCCATTGGGCGCAGGTTTGACGTTACTGCCATAATGTATGTGGCAGAAAGTAGTGAACGTTTATGCTCCCTGTATATATGTTTTAAGTATTTAGATACAAAGATATAGACAGAGCTTACATGTACTTGTAAAAAAAAATATATAGGGATTAATTGAGAGAACTTGGCAGCCAGATTGGCCTTTGATCGATGTTTTGATCAATGTGCATATATAGATTTTGAAGTATTCTAAATAAATAGGTGTGTGTTTAAATATAAGTATGTGTCCATATATTTATATATATATATATATATATATATATATATATATATATATGTAAAGCGGTGCATAAATGTTCCAAAAGGGGGTGCTGTTTTCTGCAATTCCTGGCACTACCGCAATTCTAACATGTTTGTCCTGCTGGGGACACCGTAGTGCAGGGGATTTTTTGTGCGCGAACGCTGTATTCCTTACAGTGTGTTTACTGCCTGTAAGGTAAGCAGCAGCTCTGCTAGCCCGGTGTAAAATATATTTTACATTAATATGGAGCTATTTCTATTTGGTCAGTTTGCCAGTTAAATACAAATTGCATTTTGTATTTGTGATGTTTGAATATTTTGTAAAAAAGAAAATGTTTGAATGCTGACAGTGTGTTTACTGCCTGTAAGGTGGACGAAATAAACGCGCCAAGGTCTCCCCACAACTAAGAGCCCTGTGTCCAGTTCCTCTTCTGCACGGAACACATCCCACCTTCACCCAAAAGAAAACACAACGCAGAGTCCATAGGGTGTCTTCTACCAGCTGCAGGTTTAAAGAGGGAAAGCCTGGGTTACATCTTGGTGCCGTGACGCGGATTGTGGTTCTTGGAGACCAACAGGTTGTAAGGGATTTTTTTTTTGTTTGAAAAAAAAAAAAAAAAAAAAAAAAGAGAATTTATTTTGGTTGACTGTGCCAGAATCACATTTCCAGTGTATTCTTTAAAGCTTTGAGTAAAATGTGGTGTTAATCTGTTCTATGATAGTGATGTGAAAAAAAAAAAAAAAAAACCCTTTCCAGCCAGCCATTGAAAGGGGTCGTGGTGACTCAGTATTGAATATTAATACCTGTTGTTGTGACACTTTCATTTTCTTACACTCTTTTAAATGTATAAGATGTGCTGAGCAGTGTGTTGAATTCTTTTGCTGTTATTTGGTACAAAGAACACTATAGTGAACTTTTACAAACATAGACACAAGATCTGTTGTGCCCATAATTATACCTAAGAGTAAAAGAAAGAAAAGACAAATATGTGGCATAATTACTCAGTTGAGCCTCTGAGCCCAGGATCTCTCGCAGGACCCCAGCAAAATAACATCAGTGCCATTCCAGGTCACACACAACCGCAGCCATGGGCATGTGAAGGGCAGATTACTCCTCCTCCTCCTCCTTTGTCTTTCTATAGTGACCAGTACCCTGGCCCTCCACAACCGTCTCCTCTTCCTCCTCCTACTGCCCCAGCCGCACCATCCCACCCTGGTCATCAAAGCTATTCCATGGCATTCCAAAATGCATCTCAAGTAGCACAGCAGCCCAGCACACAACTTCCAGGGGCTGATAACCAGACAGGGCAGCTTTTGGGACACAGCATCCACACCTACCCAGACCACCTACATTCCACCCCGTACTCCCAGACTATCCAGGTAGGCCTTCAAATACCACCAATGGCAAGCTATTCAGCTGCTCCGCTTCCCCCAGTAACGGGCAGCCGTTACCCAATTACTCAGACCCATGCACCAAATTTCAGGGCCTCATCAGCTGTGAATGTCAGTAATCCTGGTGCTGCTGCACAGTCCATTGCGGGCTCCCAGCCTAGACCCACATTCCAGCCCTCTCAATCTGTTGCACCTATTTATCAGGGTCGCACTCAGGGGGAAGCACAAACACAAAATATACCCGCTGCAAACACCGGGGCCCCCAATCCGGCTTCAATTAGTTCCAAGTTTGCCTCATATGGAGCCCCCAACCACCTTGGGCCTGAACAGGCCGTTGCACCACAGCACATGCAGCCGCACGCATTGGAGTTGAACACATATGACCGCTCAGGAGCTGCCTCATACATTCCTCGACCCCCACCTGCTGCCATGGCCTCGTATGCATACCAACCTGACCCTCAGTTAGATGACTCTGGGAGGACTACCATCGGTCCACGCCTCCCCCAAGCAATATATGGTGGTTTCCTGCAGACACACCAAGTAAAGAATGTGCAAGTCTTTACTGGTAATGCAGACAGTAAGATGCTGGTGGAAGACTGGATCCGTGATATGCAATACCTGTTGGATGCCATTGACCTCCCCGCACATCTTCGCTTCTCCACAGTGGTTCGACACCTCAGTGGAGAGGCCAGGAAACTGGTTCTCAACCTCCCCCCCAGTGACCAGACCCCCGAGAAGGCATTTAACGAACTGAGGGCAGAATACAGTGATACTCAGGGCTTGTTAGATCCTTTAGCTGACTTTTATGAGCGGAGCCAGAGGTCATGTGAGTCAGCCTGCTCGTATGCCATAGCGCTGGAGGCAACCTTGCGAGCTGTGGAAGAAAACCAGAGGGGTGGTAGGCCCTTTCCAGATCGAGATAGTAAACTGACTCGCCAGTTTCTGAGAGGGCTGATAGATGAACAGGTATATGCACGAATAGCTCCAATGAAGCCCATGTTACTGAGTTTTAGAGAACTGCAGACTGAGTTGCGAAATATGGCAAGAGAAACAAACAAGTTTCAGCCACAAAATAAAATAAAGAAGACATTTACTCAGGTGCAGATGACCTCAGAAAGCTCAGCTGGGAATGTGGAAGGAAAACGATGCACTTCCGAGCTCTCTGAACTGACGGAGATTGTCAGAAAATTAGCTCTTAACCAAGAAGAGCAAATGGCCAAGCTGTCCAAACTGGAAGTGAGTATAAAATCCTCTAAATTACTCCCTAACACGTCTCCTTCATCAGCACGTTCCACAAGCCACAGTTCAAGTGTTACCTGTCATCGCTGTGGAAATCGAGGACACATAGCTAGATTCTGTCGAGCAGTACTTCCTGACTCCACCTCCACTGGGACTCTCCTCGCTCAGTGGGAAACCTCGGCAGAGGAAACCAGCATGCACCCAGCTCAGGGTTTAAACGCTTAAAGCCCATGGTAGCAGGGGCAACCATGGGCGAGCAGGAAGCCCCACACCCAGATGATAAAGGCAATGCTAAGAGAGCAGAGGGAACCCCTCTGGTGGGCCCAAGAAATGAGGGAGAAGTGGAGATAAATGGCATTAAATGCAGGGCTCTGATTGACTCTGGATCTCAAATCACAAGCATCACCCGTAGCTTCTGGCACAACCACCCAGACCTTCAAAAACAGAATCTGCAGCCATCAAAAATAACTATAGAAGGTGCTGCTGCTCAAAATGTGCCTTATTATGGTGTCTTGCAGATCAAACTTAAGGTCTTTGGAGAGGACTTTATGACTGTCCCCACATTTGTTGTCCCCGATTCTGAATATCGCTCCTCAGTGCCTCTGCTCATCGGAACCAATGTCATCCGTGCATCTAAAAGTCGCCTACAAGAAGTTTACGGTGTTGAGTTCCTCCACAGGATAAAAGAAAGCCATCCAGAATGGCATTCTGCTGTGATGGAGGTTGAAAACACAGAAGAAGATCAGATGCACGGCATGGTTGGCCCTGCTGTCTTCACTGGTCGGGCTATCTGTATCCCTAGCGGTAAAGAGGTGGATGTGAAATGTAAGATTAAGGCGGGCCCTCAGAAAAAAATCTATACAGCACTGATTGAAAGCCCTTCTTCCCCCCACCTCCCCCAAGACCTACTTGTGGCTAAAGTTCTCACAGATGTAAAGAGGGGATATGCTCCAGTCAGAGTCATGAATATGTCCCAGAAAAACATCACTATTAAGCCCAACACTCAGCTTGCCACAGCTTTCTTGGTGGACAAAGTGGTTGAATCCTCTGACACAAAAGGAGGCAAACATCAAAGTGAAATGAGAGAAGAGCCGTGTCTGAGCCTAGGTCAAGTGGTGGCTGGTTTTGAGGTGGACCTGGTTGGAGCAGCAGTGGAAAATGAAGACCAGCGTGCTCTCCTCAGGAAATTGGTGGAGAAAAATGGGGATGTCTTCTCCCAGAATTCTATGGATTATGGCCATACAAAGACTGTGCAGCATGAAATCCCTCTTGTAGACTCAAAGCCATTTCGACTTCCATATCGTAAGATTCCCCCTTCTCAGTGGCAAGAGGTGAGGAACCTACTGACAGAGATGGAAGCTGCAGGAGTTATCCGGCAGAGTAAAAGCCCATATGCATCACCAGTTGTGATTGTTACAAAAAAAGATGGGTCGATAAGGCTTTGTATTGATTACAGAAAACTGAATTCCTGCAGCACACGCGATGCATTTCCTCTGCCACGAATTGAAGAAGCATTGGAGGCACTGGGGCAAGCTAAATACTTCTCCACACTGGATCTTACATCAGGGTACTGGCAAGTGGAAGTGGCAGAGCATGATAAACACAAAACTGCATTCAGCACGCCCATGGGGCTTTTTGAGGCCAACAGAATGCCATTCGGGCTCCAGAATGCCCCGTCAACGTTTCAGAGGCTCATGACGTGCTGTTTTGGGGATCTGAATTTCACTCACCTGCTCATTTATCTTGATGACCTCATAATATTTTCCAAAACATTTGAGGAGCATCTGGAACGCCTCCAGCTGGTTTTTGATCGACTGAAAGAACATGGTTTGAAGTTAAAACCCTCAAAGTGTCAGTTGGTGAAGAAAGAGGTACAGTATCTGGGCCACATTGTGTCTGCGGAAGGAATCAAGACAGATCCAGAGAAGATCAGCAAGGTTAAGAACTGGAAAACACCCACTAATCGTAAAGAGGTCCTGCAATTTTTGGGATTTGCAGGGTACTACAGACGCTATGTGAAAGGTTACTCCACGCTGGCTGCTCCCTTGTACCGTCTCACCTCTGGCGATCCCAGAAAGAAAAAGAGAAAGACCCATAAACACACTGATTCTGAGCAACCATATCTGTGGACTGATGAGTGCGAAGAGGCATTTCAGCATTTAAAGGATAGACTGGTGACAGCGCCAATACTAGGCTATCCAGACTACAACCTACCTTTCGTGCTGCAGACTGATGCTTCTGGGGAGGGACTGGGTGCTGTGTTGGCTCAAGTTCAGAATGGGGTTGAGAGGGTCATAGCTTATGCCAGCAGAGGCTTAAGCCCACCTGAAACCAGATATCCAGCACACAAGCTGGAATTTCTGGCCCTAAAGTGGGCTGTCACAGACAAGTTCTACGACCATCTATATGGACGTTGTTTCTCTGTCTTGACAGATAATAACCCCCTCAAATATGTTATGACGACAGCCAAGCTTGACGCCACGGGGCAGAGATGGGTGTCCCAGCTATCGTCTTTTGAGTTTGACATCCAATACAGAAGGGGACAGAACAATGCAAATGCTGATGCTCTTTCACGCATGTCCAACCAAGAAGTCACACAGACCTTACAGTCATGCCCTCATCATGTCAGGGTCACTGAATCAAAGCCTCCAGGGCCCCAGCATACATTCGACAACACTGCAGTTTCAAAGGGGCCAGATAGCTGTGTTATTCCAACAGTGAATCAGCTGTATTTGGATGTGGGAACAGATGCACTTCCAGCAATGACAATTCAAGAAATCCGTGCAGAACAAAAAGACGATTCCATTATTGGCCAAGTTCTGTATTTCAAAAATAATAACAAAAAACCGCCTCGAAGCGTGAGGATCGGCATGGGAAGACATGGGAGCCTTCTCATAAAAGAGTGGAGGAGGTTGGTGGTCAGAAATGGCATCCTATACAGATGCATCACAGATGGGCAAAGAGGACACATTGAGCAGCTCATTTTGCCAGAGAAGCTGCGGGTGGTGGCTAAAACTGCTCTGCATGATGATTCAGGTCATTTAGGCTTTGAGAGAACTCTACAGCTGATAAGAGAGCGATTCTACTGGCCAAATATGTCCCATGAAGTCAAATCATGGTGTGAGCAGTGTGAAAGATGTTGTCTTAGAAAGACCCCCACAAGCAGTATTGGAGCCTCTCTGGTCAGCATCCACAGCAATGCCCCCATGGAGCTTGTGTGTGTAGACTTTCTCTGCCTGGAAAAGTCAAAGGGGGGAATTGAAAACGTACTCGTTGTAACCGACCACTTTTCTCGTTATGCTCAAGCCTATCCCACCAAAGACCAAAAAGCACGCACTGTAGCCAAGGTTCTGTGGAAGAATTTCTTCTGCCGGTTCGGTTTTCCAGTAAAGCTCCATGCAGATCAAGGACGCAATTTTGAGAGTGCAATTGTAAAAGAACTATGCAAGATCACTGGCATCACTAAGACTCACACCACTCCATATCACCCACAGGGCAATGGGACCACTGAAAGGTTCAACCGGACCCTAATGAATATGCTGGGAACTCTGCCACCTCACCTAAAGCCCAGGTGGCATGAATATGTGGATGCCATGACCCATGCTTACAACTGCACAAAACATGACTCAACTGGATACACTCCATACTATTTAATGTTTGGGAGACATCCCAGACTTCCAGTGGATCTGGTGTTTGGGACCTCAACCTCAAGTAACCAAGCGGGCTACAGTGACTATGTGCAGACACTCCATGACTGCCTGCTGGAGGCTTATGCACAGGCTAATCACAGTTCTAGGATTGCCAAGGAACAACAAAAGAAGTACTATGATCAAAAAGCAAATGATCAAGTGTTCAGCCCAGGGGACCGGGTGCTGGTCAAAATATGTCATGTGGAAGGACGACAGAAGCTCGGAGACAAGTGGGAGCCATGTCCATATATTGTGGTGAAGAAACAGCCTGAAATACCAGTGTATGTGGTACAACCGGAGGATGGTGGCCCAGAAAGAGTGGTTCACAGAAACCTTCTTACCCAGTGCATGTTTATCCCGGTAGAGGAGGAGGACAAACCTACAGCTGAGGAGGAGGAATCAGATTTAGATCTGAATGAGACAAGGTTAGAAACAGACCTGCAACAGAATGCAGAGGCAGTCAGCATGGAGGAAACTGGACCATCTCTGCAGCTTGGAGAAATGAACCAAAACGACAAACAAGCCAGCCAAGAGGAAGGGGATAAGGCAGGAGAAAATGCATCCCATGGCATTTCAGATTCACTGCAGAGCAGTGGGATTCCAAGAAAAAACCCACCCCGGGCCAGACGTCCTCCCAAAAAGTTGTCGTATGAAGAAAGGGTCACAAAAACAGAAGAGGAGCAGCAGAAGATAGAAAGAGGATGGAAGCTGTGGCAGAGGGAAAAGGCCAAGAGAGCTCAAAGACACACATAAACACTCAAAGACACACAACCATACATATCATACAAGATAAATCTGAGCAGTACATTTTATTGTTGATGAAAAGCCTGTTTAGGGCTCTTTCAGTTAATTCTTTTCATGTTCTGTTTTGTTTGATGGCAGAGACGCCATCAAATAAAGAAGGGGTAGATGTAAAGCGGTGCATAAATGTTCCAAAAGGGGGTGCTGTTTTCTGCAATTCCTGGCACTACCGCAATTCTAACATGTTTGTCCTGCTGGGGACACCGTAGTGCAGGGGATTTTTTGTGCGCGAACGCTGTATTCCTTACAGTGTGTTTACTGCCTGTAAGGTAAGCAGCAGCTCTGCTAGCCCGGTGTAAAATATATTTTACATTAATATGGAGCTATTTCTATTTGGTCAGTTTGCCAGTTAAATACAAATTGCATTTTGTATTTGTGATGTTTGAATATTTTGTAAAAAAGAAAATGTTTGAATGCTGACAGTGTGTTTACTGCCTGTAAGGTGGACGAAATAAACGCGCCAAGGTCTCCCCACAACTAAGAGCCCTGTGTCCAGTTCCTCTTCTGCACGGAACACATCCCACCTTCACCCAAAAGAAAACACAACGCAGAGTCCATAGGGTGTCTTCTACCAGCTGCAGGTTTAAAGAGGGAAAGCCTGGGTTACATATATATATATATATATACAAAAGACAAAAGTGGTAATATGAGAAAAACGTCATATTATGACAATTAAGGGGGTACATTTCCAGAATAGTCAGTTTGCAGAACTATCTTAGTCCTGGAGTAATAGGGCCAGGTTAGACTCTTATAATTATTTTTATTCTTTATGAGAATAAAGTCTGGAGAATGAAGCCAAAAGGGATACGAAAATTAACTTGTAATATTACAAAATAAAAATATTACGAATATAAAGTATATTCTGAGATTAAAGTCCCTCTGATACTGTTTAAGTGACTGAGTCTAACTGCAGATTTGCCACATTCAACATGGCGGACGCTCTGACGCATCCGCAGCATAAGCAGAACCCGCCCGACGAGGCGTCTACACATATAATGTCTATGGTCCTCTCCCCCAGCCAGTCCTTCAAACTCAACAAAACAGAGTAGTTAATGACTGAAATAAACAAAAGGTGTTTACTAAATGTGTGCACCCATAATAGTAAACAACCTAATGCAAAAAACACCACAGAAGAGTGAAACTATAAATATATTGTGTGAAGACATTTAAATAAATACTAACACGGAGGAAAGATGCAGGAAACTCCACACAAATAAGAAACAAATAAGAAACCATTTATTCTATGCAATAGGTAGGGTGGTGACAAGCAAATTTATTGTTCTTACAGTTCAAGTGTGAAGTTGCTTACTTGCTATAGGGACTTTAGGCCCATGACGTCTAGTTCAGTTTCGATTACATTATTGGGACCAAAACTAATTAATTACCTGTCTTTTCTGCATTGAGCGGAGGAAATTCTCACTCATCCATAGGTTGGAAACACTGATTTTACGACTTTAGTGGGCCATTGTCACGTGGTGACAAAAAATGTAAAACTGCATGTCATCAACATAGATTGCTTATTAGATGTATTAACCCATAGTCTGAGTTAGTGGGATCATATATGAAAGCAGCCCAAGAATGGAGCCTGAGGTACTCCATGTTTACTCTTTGTTTGCTCTACTTTATAATCATAGAATCACACATAATAGTTCTGGTCTGTCAAATTGCATTTGAACCAGTTTAAGTACAGTACCAATAAATAATCCCCACCTTTCCTGTCCATCAGGATGTGATGATCCGCTGTATCAAATACAGAGCAGAGATCCAGCAAAAACAACATAGTACCTTCTGATGCCTCCCTGTTAGGACATATAATTTAAAACAGCGGTTCCTAACCTTTGTTGCGTCACGGCAATATTTTCAGGGACCAGACTTTAATGTGTGACCAATCAGACTTTACAGTTGTCAGGACGGTGGTTACTAATACCCTCCACAAGAAAGATGAATCATTAAAGGTTGTTAATAAAGAAGCAGGCTGCTCACACAGAGCTGTACAGGAAAATAATGAAAAATTAAGTGGAAGGGAAATATGGTGTGAAAAAGGTTCACCCGGTATTAAGCCACTCCCAAACCAGAGACAAAATCAGGAACCTTCCAAGTGCTCAAATGGATATAACTTTGCATTTTAATTGGAAATAAAAGCCCCATGTTCTGGAAGAAAAGTGGTGAGGCACAGAATCCAAGTTGCTTGATGTCCAGTGTGAATTCTTCAAAGTCAGTGATGATTTTGAGAAACGTATTATCTACTGGTGTTGGTATATTCAATTCTTTTTCACTGGGTACCTACCCACAATGCCAAAATGACCAAAAAGCGGTTTTAATGACCATGGCATGTCTGTGTGGGACTGGCTAAGAATTGGACCTGGCTTCAACTCCGCAGAGAGGCTATGAAATGTTTTTACAAAGAGAATCAGAGACACCAAAACCAACAGTGCAGGTGAGCTGAAGGCCAATCTTAAAGCAACCTGGGATTTGTAAAGAAACTGAAATCTGAAATTTCAAGATACTATCTAAAAAACTAAAATCTTTGTTGTCAACAAAATCTTTGTTGACTTATTGTATGGTGTCTTCGTGTTTATATTTAATTGGTTTTGTTGGATAAGGCGGAACTATCGCATAACATCTCTTATGCCCACAAGTATGTGACCATAGTTGAGCTCTTCTCTTAACACACCAAACTCGCAGTCTTCTGCCAATCTGTGCACTGCTGTGAAGGACCCAACCTCTGGCTTTTGACAGATTCTATTGTCTGAGGAGAGCCAGCTTCTCACAACATTCATCTCCCCCTTTTGGCAGGTATGCATTCAACTGTCTGTCATTTGGGATCTCCTCTGCTCAGACATCATGTCTCATATGTTGTCGGAGTGCGATGGGGTAGTCTGCCATGCTGATAACATTGTTGTTTTTGGAGGAGGCATGCAGCCAAACAATGAGAGGCAACATAAACTGCTACAGAGTCTCAGGAGAGAAGGACTAATACTGAATGAAAAATGTAAGTTCTCAAAAGACAAGATCCTGTTTGTGGGGATACTGTGTCTCAGCAGAGGGCGTGTCCCCAGATCCAAATACGATCAGAGCCATCAGGGAGATGCCCAAGCCAACAGAAGCTGAAGGCGTGAGGAGACTTACGGGCATGGCCAACTACTTAGAAAAGTTTCTCCCTTATCTCACTTCGCACACACCATTAAAGAACCTACTCAGTTTTAAAAGTAAAGTAAGCTCACATAGTGTGCTTGCAACCTCCGCACTAACAGCAAAGACGTGTGTTGTGGCCGATGCCCCATCCTACGGGCTCGGTGCTGTCCTCATGCAGGAACAACCAGATCGAAATTGGAGAACAGCGGTGTTTATCTCCAGAGGCTTAACAGAAGCAGAAAAATACTCTGCTGAAACAGAGGATGTGGCTTCTATGTCTAAATATGTGTAGGATTCTAATGAAACAGGGCAGGTGCTGGATAAAGCGGAACTGTTGAGTAGAAAAGGAGGAACACGGACATGTATGGGTACGAATCTGTGGCACCTGAGTGGTGATTTTAAAAAAATAGGAACTGCAGTGACTGTGGGCAGGGCTTTAACGAAACGAGCCGTAAGAGTTAACAATTTATTTTAAAAGAAAAATTAATCAATAAAAACATGTAAGGCGGTGAGGAGCGGCAGAGTCAATACAAAAGTCTGGTAAGGACAAATAGTCTCTTAACTAGCCAAGGTGGGGAGTGGTCCTCCCCGTCGCTCAGTCCTCTCTGATCGATCCTCCACGAACACGGGCGTGACCCCCTCCGTCACCAGCTGATCAACCCTGCACGACCACGGGCGCACCTCGATGGCGATCCGGCTGCTCGCACTCCAATACCCGGTCGTCTGTTCCTCGGCAGCAATCAGTTGGACGAACCTCTGCAGCAACCAGTCCTCGGGGGCGCAGTCCTCTCCGTCACCAGCTGATCAACCCTGCACGACCACGGGCGAATTTCTGCAGCAATCAGTCCCCAGTCTTGCCGTCCTGCCGCTCTCACACCTGTGATCTATCCGGCTCCGTCTTTTCCGCTTCAACTACACAGCTCTCTTTATTGCCTGTCTCAGGATCTGCATGCAGTTTTGTTAATAGAGAACACCTGTGATCGCGGTGGGCGTCGCCAGGTATGGGTGGTCCCTTCAAAATCAAAACAATCAAAAAGACATGCAACACCAAAAGGAAATAACTCCAACTTATAACAAGCAAATCCAAATCAGAAAAGTTAAAGACATGCAATCAACTTAAAGGAAAACAAGACCACATTACCACACCCCCCCACACTTTAACAAGGCCAGTCCCGGCCGACATTTTAGTCTCTATAGCGAGAAGGGCATTGACCTCTTGTAGCACGTGTAGAACGGCGCAGTACTTGTCCTGGTTCTTCATTAGTTACAGGGTAATAGAGCATTAAAGGCAGTTCGGGCGTTTCAACCAGGGGTTTTTTCCTTGACGTATCGGTGGGGGGAGCAATACAAGTCTTCAAAGCATTCCTGTGCAGGGTTCGTTCCTTCCCACCTTTTTCTGGCTTAACACGATAAACCAGACCAGTGTCCCCAACAACACCCACTACTACAAATGGCTCTGGATCCCACCAACTGCATAGTTTCCCCTGGCCTTGTCTGTTCCTATCACGGACCCACACACGTTCCCCAGGGAGAAGTGCACTGGCTTTGGCTTTCTTGTCATAACAGCGTTTTTCATTGTTTGCTGCACTAGTCATTTTATTCCGGGCTACCTCATAAGCATGAGACAACTTCCGATGGTGTTCTAAGACCCATCCCTGTAAGTCTCGGCGAGGTGGCGCGTCTAACACACCCAAACTCAAATCGACTGGGAGCCTAAGATGTCGACCAAACATGAGGTATGATGGGGCGAACCCAGTAGCACTATGGACGACATTGTTGTAAGCATGCGTTGGAATTCAAAAAGGCCCAAAGGTGTAGTAAAGGCAGTCTTTTCCCTATCCTTTGGGTCAACTTCGACTTGCCAATATCCACTGGCCAAGTCTAAAGTGGAAAACCACTGTGCCTTGGAAAGAGAGGTTAAAGTTTCTTCAATTCTAGGGAGAGGGAAAGCATCCTTGTGAGTAACAGAGTTCAATTTTCTATAGTCGACGCAGAACCTCCAGCTCCCATCTTTTTTCTTGACCATAACAATGGGTGCAGCCCAAGGGCTAGAACTTTCAGTTATCACACCTTTGTCCAACATGTCAGCTAGTAGTGACCTCATTTCTTTATACATGAGTGGCGGCAGCGGTCTGAACCTCTCCCTTGTGGGGCATGCATCTCCCGTTGGGATGGTATGCTTGACAGCATCCGTCCGACCGAAATCCTCATCGTGTTTAGAAAACACTCTCTCCCATTTTGTAAGTAGGGTGGTCAGCTTACCGGCTTCTGCAGGTGGCAAACCTGGTTGTTCCACTAGTCTGGGTAGACCAAAATCTTGGCTCTCCTCTAGGGAATCCACAGCTTCCACCAGCCCGACTTGCACCACGCCACTGTCATCAACAACTAGTTCAACATCTCTACCCCCGTGGACATCCATGTCGTCGACTTGGTAGAGGCGGCCGATCTTTTGGTAACGCCCTAGGGTAACTGGAAAATTATTCAAATTTTTCAGACGAACAGGGAGCCTACCATTCCTGACGACAGCAAGAGTGCGGCCCACTGAAACAGTGTTGGGCTCCTTCAGGGCTTCCACCAGGCCGCAGTAGTTTCTTCCTGCTGGTCCCGCTCGAACTCGACCCCAGACCACCACCTCGCTCCTTGCAGGGATCTTCACCCGTCGCTGAGCTGGCCAAACGTATCCCATGAACTCATCCTCTGTGGCACCTGAGTGGTGATTTTAAAAAAATAGGAACTGCAGTGACTGTGGGCAGGGCTTTAACGAAACGAGCCGTAAGAGTTAACAATTTATTTTAAAAGAAAAATTAATCAATAAAAACATGTAAGGCGGTGAGGAGCGGCAGAGTCAATACAAAAGTCTGGTAAGGACAAATAGTCTCTTAACTAGCCAAGGTGGGGAGTGGTCCTCCCCGTCGCTCAGTCCTCTCTGATCGATCCTCCACGAACACGGGCGTGACCCCCTCCGTCACCAGCTGATCAACCCTGCACGACCACGGGCGCACCTCGATGGCGATCCGGCTGCTCGCACTCCAATACCCGGTCGTCTGTTCCTCGGCAGCAATCAGTTGGACGAACCTCTGCAGCAACCAGTCCTCGGGGGCGCAGTCCTCTCCGTCACCAGCTGATCAACCCTGCACGACCACGGGCGAATTTCTGCAGCAATCAGTCCCCAGTCTTGCCGTCCTGCCGCTCTCACACCTGTGATCTATCCGGCTCCGTCTTTTCCGCTTCAACTACACAGCTCTCTTTATTGCCTGTCTCAGGATCTGCATGCAGTTTTGTTAATAGAGAACACCTGTGATCGCGGTGGGCGTCGCCAGGTATGGGTGGTCCCTTCAAAATCAAAACAATCAAAAAGACATGCAACACCAAAAGGAAATAACTCCAACTTATAACAAGCAAATCCAAATCAGAAAAGTTAAAGACATGCAATCAACTTAAAGGAAAACAAGACCACATTACCACACGGACGATGAGTGCTACAATAAAACAAGTTGTGCACTGTTCTTCAGTGTCATCCGTGGCTCCCACTTTACGTTAAGTGAAAGGCAGTTAACGCAACAGGTTTTATGGTATTTATGTTATTTTATGATGTGATATTATGTCTAAAGAACATTTAAAGAAAGGGCCTCAACTGTACCACTTGACCCCACTGGGCTCCTGGGCCTCAGCCAGTTATTCAGTAATCAGTAATCCTTCCATGTTTCTCACAGTGCTAAGCCCTAAAGTAATGCCTTAGCTTTAAAACTCTTCCACAAGATCTCTCCTTACATGGCGCTGTGACGTGGCCCGTCAGGCCATCGGGTAAGTAGGTTCCCGCTGTTGGTTTATGGTTAGAGGAATTAGGTGAGTCACACACACCCTGCAGCATTAGGAAAGGTTTAGGTGCGAGCCAGGTGAGTGTTAGGTAAGTGGATGAACGTTCATTGTGAGCAGGAATGTAGGGATTAGCTTTAAAGCCAGCATAGCAAGCCCCCCACACAGAAGCACACACAAACACATGCAAGCACTCTGCTGTGGGGCTGTTCTTTCGTCATCTGTTTCAGTTCAAATCCTCTGCTATGGTGGATCAACGCCTGCATTGGAAAATAAAAACTTTTTTTTTTTATCCTACAGGCACGGTCCTCTAATAAACATCCTGATAATTTATGAATGACTTCCATGTACAGTAAATGAGCAAATCCCTGAAAATCTGTCAACATCCAGTGTGCATCACTCTGATAGAAATAAGATTATTGTTCCTAAAATGCGAGCTTCCATTACGCTGGTCCCGAAACTGCAACTGGAGAGAATTAATAGGGAGGCAAATATGTTCCGAGTGAAGTCACAACCATAATGTACTGTGAAAATGCAAAGTTTTGATCTGTTAAACTGTTGCTGAGAAACGCAGCATAATCTAAAATTCCACTAAAGCCAGCCACGCAAGCCGAATTTTCCCTTCTTCGGCCAGGGTCGAGGTAATCAAGCAATCTGAGAGGGAAAAACACACACGTGATGCTGATGTTGAGTAAAATATTACCAAGTAAATGGAAAACCTTCCTTAAAATAAAGACTGGAAAGCACCAAAGTCTTTTGATAGAAAAGAATCAACGATGCAGGAAATAAGCAGAAACTTGAGCTGGGAATTTCAGCTTGTGGTATTTCCACGACCAGATTTGGTAAGAATGTAAGCCCATGCTACAAGGGGCAAATGGGCAAGATTTCGAAGGATCCGTTTTCTCCCCAACATTTACATTTTGAGCAGTAGTTTAACATTATCTGGCAGGAGATTTAGAAAAATAGTAAAGTAATTTATAAGATTTCTGTCTCAGTTTAACATAGCCACTATGTGTTGCTAAGTGACCAGCTAATAGAGCAGCTAATAAAAGATCAAAACACAAATTCCTTGTTGCTGTTAAATAACTTAATGAATACTTCATGTTTAATCTCTCTCTCTCCCATTGCAAATGTTCAACATCAAGTCAATATGCTAAAAAAATAGTGACAAGGAACATCATGT
Organism: Fundulus heteroclitus; assembly: GCF_011125445.2. Lineage (NCBI taxonomy): Eukaryota > Metazoa > Chordata > Actinopteri > Cyprinodontiformes > Fundulidae > Fundulus > Fundulus heteroclitus. Next base: position 29,174,309 of record NC_046370.1, on the reverse strand, counting down.
AAACTGCTTCCAAATGTTGTAACTCTAAAATAGCTTCATGGGTGAGAAAGAGATCCATGCAAATCAGATCTGTACCTCTTTACAAACAAAACATAAGAAACGGCAGATACTACTGTGTCTTAAATGACAAGCAAAAATATAATTCAAACCCAACACAAACATACTTATTCCCATTTTCATAGCAACTACCTAAGGAGTAAAGCTTCATATGATAATAATCTCTCTCATTGCAACATAAATTCCAATGAAGCTTGTTCTCTGCATTTACAACGTCCCTTTGGGGAGTAGTGGGCAGCCACTGTGCTGTGCCCAGGCAGCATTCTGGGGCTAAGGGTCTTGCTCAGGGACCCACAGTGTCAGTCTGTGCGAGTTGAACCCTGAACCTCCAGCACACAAACAAAATGCTCTAACTACTAGGCCATCACATCCCAGGCCAATGACTTTGGCTCAAATGTTATCAATGACATAAATGGAAAATGTAATTTTGATTCCACTTGGCGCTATGCTTTATTAAATCCATTTTATGTCCTCATCACTTTAGAGAACATACCTTTGACTTCAAGGTACAACACAACCAACAGCAACTTTTATCGCAATGTTCATAGTACAGGATACCACCAGAGCAAAGCACACTCTTTGCAAGTAATGTCCACTTTAGTTCTACATTGAGACGCAGTTTGCTGCTTTTCTCTTGACATTATTGTCTTTATCTTTCCATGCCTAATGACAAACTAACCAAGTTTAATGCTCTGTAAATAGTCTATGAGTGCCCCCAGTGGTCATATCAGAAAATTGGTCAGACTTGAAGCCACTTCAGTGGCATAGCCAGAAATTGCATTTTGGCCTAATAAAAATTGGTGGGCTAAATAATTATATTATAAACTATGTTTATTTGTAAGTTGCACATTATTAAATTCACTATGGAGAAGATACAGGCTGAGGAGAATGAGAAAAGACCTTCTCTGTTCATGTGAACATCTTTGAATTGACAGTGGAAAAAAAGTAATCAGGACCCATCGCCTATAAGATGATTTAGAGCTATACACACGGCAGAGTAGCTTCTGGATCATTTAAACTGCGGCAGCCTGTCAAAGTCATTGTATCCATTGCTTAACACCATGTCACTAAGTAACAGCCGTTGTCGCATCATCAATCCAGACATTAAACACAATATTACAGTTAACAGTTAAAAAGGTTGTAGATACGGTTGGCCTCATGCTTCAAGTCCTGCAGCATTTGAAGCATGCAGCGGTTGTTACGTTGTGTCTTTACACATGATCCTGCTGCTCTGCTCCTGCTCTTGTAGATTATCACATTTCATTACCTTTGTTGTCACCTTTCACAGCGACAGGTTTCTCATCTCAACCTCCACACTAACCAGACATAATATCCCCTGTATTTGCGCAAGGGCACCTTTAAGTGCGTAATTACACATGCTGAAGGCTGAGTTTAAAGCTGTTCTCCGAGAAGATGTTTCATGTTTTTGCTCCAAGTCCAAGTGGACCCAGTACATGGACTCCTGCTTTGCCTTTAAGCCTACAGGAAATAGCAATATAGGGAATAGCACTTTTATATTGTGTCCCCGTATTCCGAGTATAGCCGCAGCCCTTTAGCTCTTCCAACATCTCCTTGTTGGAAGCGCCGCCGGTTTAGTGAAAGCTAGGACATGAAGCTTTCCGTTTTCATGTTTGGGACAAGCATAAATTCCATTTTATTCTGCTTCATTTTATTTTATGATGATTTTTTTATGATGATTTTAAGTGACACCACTAAAAAGTAATTTTCAAAATAAAGCAACTTAATTGGGTGGGCCTTGGCCCAGCCAGGCCCACCCATAGCGATGCCCCTGATCAGGAGATGAGTTAATCTTCAATGGTGCACACAGAGCGTCTGCATAGCATTGAATGAGATAAAGTTACCTTCCTATCAAGTGATTTCGAAGTCACGACTTCATAACATTGAATTTCTCAGCATGTCCAGTGAAGGTCTGTGGCACCAATGCAATAGGCTTGACCTTACAGCACACATTTTCCCGGTCCCTGATGTGAAAGTTACTTAAAAGGTATAGTGGACGATTTTTCCGGAAATGTAGGTGAGAAACGTCCAAATTGCCTTTTGAATAACGGCACATGCACAAGACCATCCTACCTTCTCTTCCGCTCCTCAGGGAGATTGTGTGAAAGAATCTCCCGAAAAACACTCTGGTCTTATTTACTTCTTCTGAGGCCTTCCTCTTCTTCTCATAAACTTAGCTTAGTTTAACAAAGTTTGCTTCTTGCAACTCTTGCCGAATGGGTGAAAATGAAGCTCACTGAATACATAAACACTAGAAATCTGCATGCCCCCTGATCCCCCTAAGCCATAAAAAGATTGTCCACTATACCTTTAAGGTCATTTAAACACAAGGCATATGTGCAATAGTGTGACGAAGGTAGTTGCGTTTCTCTTTGGACCAGGTTCACAGTGACATAAAAAAAGAATTGTGCATTTGCAACAACAAATGTCTTTATTTTCACCTCTGAGATACTAAAAAGGGCATAAAAACCTGATAAGGGGGGGTCTGACACCCAGAACCTTAATGTTTAATTAAGTTTAACCTCAGTTGGGGTGTATTTCTCAGAGATTACAGTAACAGAACCCTATGACATAATGTTACATAACTACTGACTACACGCTTGTGTGGGGGTGTGTATGGTAAACTACTGGTCAGCGGGACTGGAAGCCACAGAAGATGGAATTGCTGCCTGTAGGCTGGGATTTTCCACTTGTGGAGGGAACTGTTATAGGGTTTGTGGAGGGCTGGGATAGCAGAGATGGGCTGGCCAGTTGAGTGCTTATTTCTTTTAACAAATTCAAACTCAGAGTTTTCAAACCACACAGAAAACAGTTCAATTTAACATAGCCAGAGACGTAAAGGAAATGTACTTTAGTCTCTTTAATTGGTGCCATTGCTGTGGTTTTGGGACGATTGCCAAAGAATCCTATGAGGCAGTTTTGCTACACGGAAAAAACAGTAAGAGACAACATAAAGGAAAAGAAATGCCTAAATCCAGTGATTCTCTTATACATCGGTATGTGACCAGGTCCCTGAAACCTCTCTGCTGTGGCGCCAGGTCATCACGGGTCCGTCGGCATTCAGGGTAAGGCCACTGGGCAAGTGACCACAAAGCACAGCTTTCCCTGTGAAATCCCACCATCAATGGGGCTTTTTTTTTATTTATTTTTTTTTTGCAGGCTCAGTGTACCGCAGACATCCACAGACTCTCAGTTGACCGTTTTGCAGAAACCAAGACAGAAAAAGACAGAGCTTTACGGCCTTAGACCATCCTCTCTATGCACGCAGATAGTGCAGGAATGGGATCATTACATAACGATTCCAAAATGCCTTCTGTGGCTTTTTTAAAATGGTGCTGCTGGAGAAAGGCTGACTCTTCTAAACACCTAGTCCCAGCAGCTTCCTGTCGCTGAGACAAAGATAAGCAGAAAACAGATGTTCCTTGTAATAAACACAGCTAAAGATTCTAAATTGTAATCACCTTTTTTACTTAGTAAATGCCAAATACAAGAGCGCCATCTAGTTATTCGTGCTGTAAGAGAAATATATAAAAGATTGTGTGATTAACGAGTGGCTGCCAAGCAATGCGCCGTAGAAAGAAAAACTGTGCTCTGTGTTATTCTGGAAGGTTTTATACAATTGTGAAACACTTAAGTTCTTTAATTGCGTGTCAGACTGCACAGGAAAGAAGAAAATATGAAAATAGACGAAGTCTGAGTTCATAAACATGCACTTTTTCCTTCAATCCGTCAGTCAGGTGCTGCGCAGACAGATTTCTGCCAAAAGTCACAAGACTGAAACAAACAAGGCTGTGTTGATATGTTCTGTAACCCTTGCTCCCCAACCGTACACATGAGCATAGCGCCATCTTGTGGCAGAGACAGGGCTACAGCAGCTCAACAAATTCGATTTTATTCAAATTCAAACGTATTTCACTTCTAGGTTTCAAGCGTTTGTTTGTCAGTTGTGATGACTCTGGCTTACGGTTAATAACCCAAAATTATGTTTTTCTGAAAACTCTAATATAATGTGAGGCGTTTTGGAGACATTTTCAATATGTAAAAGGTGAGAGGAAAAGGAAGATGACTGTTCAGATAGTGCTGGATCCACTGATTAATGGGAAAGTTGAGTGGAAGGAGAAAAATGCAGTAGAAAATGGTGCACAAGAAACAGGGACACAGCCTTGAGAGAATTAAGAAGCAAAATGTTGATGCAGTAATTCATGCAAAAGGAGCCCGGAAACCAATATTAATTGTATGCACAGTGCAGCATGTGGACCTGTAATGTTCAACTTTTCTAAGACATTGAATTTTAGAGATTTCATAACCTGTAAGCCATAATCATCAGAATAAAATAATTGAAATATATCACCGTGCATACTGAATGCACATAATGCATGACTTTCACTATTTAAACTTAATTACTGATTTACAAAATGTATTGAGAATCACTTGTGGACTGGCTGCAGCAAGAAAAAAAAAAATAAAAAAATACAAAAACATACATAATGTATCCAGATCCCCTAAAGGAAAAACTGAAGCGCGAGTTTGTTTTTTTTACAAGTTTAACTTTATTCAACAGTTTAAAAACATGATTTTACATGAAATCAGCATGTAAATGAACTTAACAGTAAAATAAGTTGTAAATATATTCATAATATCCATAACATTTCTCTCTGACTAAATAAATCCATTTTAAAACATATTTTAGTGCTTTAGATATGGCTGTTCTGCTGTGAAAACAATGAGAAAGTCTAAGCTAACCCTATAGCATAAGGGCATTTATAGTTCTTAAAGGCAAGAATAGTAATACATGAAGTGGTAGCCGCTGCTGATTTCAGAATATTAAAATCTCTTTGTCTCCTGTTATGGCTTTTATTCATCTGATTTTATCTCATAGCTGTAGTTGTGGTCCATTTGTGTAGTGTGAAAGCGAATGGGTACAATTTTTAGATCACTTTGTCAGGTTTTCTGTTCTGAGGTGTAGAAATGTACCCAAATGTCATTGATTTTACTGATTCTACTTCTGCTGCTCCAGGCTGAGGATGACAATACCCAGAGTTTCCAATGTGGAGAGACTGAAGGGCTGAGACTCCAATCTCTGAGGGAATCCAGCAAGCAACACTTCTCAACGTTTCTGACTGAATTTCCCTCCCAGAAGGTTAACGTTTCAGAAAAAATGATCCCAGCAAAAATAAACCGCTTTTGGTAAAAAAAAAGAAAAAAAAAAAAGAAATTTCTTCCCCAAACGTGCAAAACCAAATACAGGCGAAACGACTCAAGTGAGAGAAATTCACAGCTTTGAAAACTAACAAAACATTTGTGTCGCGCTCCAAGCAACTCTCAGGGGTGAGGAGGAAGAGGAGGAGAGCAGCAAAGACCAGAGGAGACGGAGCGAGAAGCGGACCTGCGCTGGGCGGCGTACGTCCTGGAGAATACGCTGAAGAGGAGAGGTTTGTCCAACACGCCGTCTAGGGAACCCTCTTACTCACATGGCTTTGTGTCACAGATTGTACAGAGCGGGAGTTTTAAAACCATTAAAAAGAAAACATTTACAATAACAAAATGTTGTTCACCGAACGTCGGAATTAGAAGACCCCATAAATTATTCTAATAATTCTTTTTAAAGCTTTGGGCACGCTTCTAAGATGATTTAAAGCAATCCTTACAATCTTAGTGTAATTTGATAGAACATGGTTTCTTAACCAATCAGAGAAATGAACAGGTCTGCGAAGAGGAAGCACTAAATGCTCTGCTTACAGATACGCAGTAGAAGCTGGGATAAAACTCAAACGTCTGATGAAGCTGCTAATGGATCTGGAGCCGTTTAAGGTGGACGGTTAAAGACTCTCAGTCTTTACGGCTTGCTTCATCGGCCCCAAAGAACTGCAGAAAGATTTGTTTTGTGGTTCTTTGCAAACCTTTAAGTCCCTTTTAGTTTAAATAAAGATAAAGAGACAAAGGACAAGGACAGGGACGAATAAACGTCTAAATGAAAAGGCCAGAGAAGTACTCGGGGCTCAATCAGCAGAGATGGCGTTACGACAGACGTGATCAATGAACTCCCCCCTCTGAACGGGAGAGAGGGTCAGGCTTCACAGCTAAGACTGGCAGGACTCACTGCTCAGCGAAGGTTAGGGGGTCAGACTGCTCAGGTCCATTCAAGAACAGGGGTGAGTACATTCAGTGCAAAGATACCCCTTAGAGACCACGGAGGGCCGCTGCTGCTGATTATCTGACTTGGTGAGCCCCGCTGGCCTGTACCCGGCTCTGGGCTCTACTCTCACACGACCCGCGGCTGCTCCTCGGCTGGATCCAGAACCGCAAACACCGCAAGGTCTACCGTATTGCACATGTGGGGGAAAAACTGGTTGTTCAAGTCTGCAACAGTGTGGGTGGAGAATCCCTTTAAGAAGGCCTGGTACAGGGTTAGGTGATGGCTCTGCTGGACCATGGAGCAACAGGAGCGGTGAGTGAAAACAGCCAGTCGTCACATTTAAAGCTCATCTACCTGCTGTCAGACAGGTCTGAAACTCACCTGACCAGGGAGTAACAATGGTTCAATGTTTTCCATTTTGATCTCAGATCTTAGGAGGAGAATGAGATTGTTTCTGGTCATTTCTCCTGAATATTCCCACTGGATAAATGTTAAAGACCAATCTGCTAACTGGGATGAGGCGTGGGCCGGTACAATGTACCGTTTCACAGCATCGCCTTATCAACACAGCTCAGGCAGCTGACTGGCAGTGCTCAGCAACAAGGAAAAGTGAAAAACGTGGCCCCTTTGTCTGCGTCCTACTAAAAAGGAGCTCAGGCCACTGATAGGGGTCAGGAAACCTTCACGATTTCAGTGCACAAGTTAAGAAGTCTTTCAGCTCGAGTATCAAAAGTTATTTGACTTGGAAATTTTGCCATCGACTGCGTGGTAACATGAGAACAATGGATTCCATTTGTTTTTGGCTAAAAGCTTTTTTAACAGAGCTGCAATCGGTCCAAATAGTCTGTTTTGTTTTAAATAGAGTTTTACTGTCGGTAATGTCAAGCTTAAAGGGAAGCTTAGAATAAAAAACTAAAAATCCGATCCATATTGGGAATCTTTCCTGAGGCTCAGAGGGTTTGGGTTTTTAGCAGTCCCTGCATCTGGCGGCTAACAGCCATCTTTGATCCTCTGGGAGGTTGAGTCAGAGCTGGTGTGAGCGGCCTCTCCCATAAAAACGCTTGAAAAGGCATCGTCGCCTAAACTGCTGAGCTCAGTTTGCATTATAAAAAAAAACTAAAATATCCTTTCATGTATTCAACTTGGCAGCATGTAGCTTTATTTCTAAAACGGCTGAAAATGGGACAGCGAGTGAAACTGGGTTTGAGAGCTGTCAGTCTTACTCAGCGAGATATTTACGTTCCCAAGTCTCAGACTGATCTATGCTTCCCAACTCATCGTTTTTTCAAGCTTCACTGTTAGCCTAATGGGGGCGCATTGAGGCAGCAAGTAAACCCGCCGTAGCAAACTGCTCCTAACAATCCCTAAGATAGGACAACTAAAACTAAAACGAGGTGCTGCAGCGGCCATTGGAACCCACCAATGAGTCTACGTCCTTCTATGGGCGTGGGATGGCAGCTTTGACTCACCGCTCCACGTGGCCATGTCCGCTGGCTGGTGAAGAGACGCGTCCCCGTATAGTTACTGGGCTACCAAGTGATTACAATCATCAGCTGGACAGAGAGAGAGAAATCCCCTCCACAGGAAGGTGTTGGGGGGGGCTGAGTGGACAACACGGAGGGCGGTGTGGCTCCACCTAGTGGTCATGAAGCAGTCAGTAAGGCAGCTGGAAGGAACTCTTGGTTACACACCAGCCTTCTACAGAAAACTGGGTTTTATCATGGGGTGAACGAGGTTTCTTCTCCTGCATCAACACATGTAGAAGACAGCATAATAAAGGGCAGCAGTGACAGCAATCATTGATTTGACTCTAAAAAAATACACAGGGTTTAGCCTATAATAGGAAACCTAAAATCCTCTTTTTTTTTTTTATCTTGAAGGCACACAATCTACCGCAGAAGTATAGCAAGAACCTGTAAATGTGCAAAACAGCTCAGTTAGTATTTTGTTGATAAGAGAACGGGAAAGAAGTCGTCTCCCGTCTTCTGCTCCACCGAGGGAGGTGGAGGAGAAGGGGGCGGAGCTGACGGGCGGTGGGGGGGAGAATCCAACGCCGACCCGTCTGCGTCTCGTCGGTTGGCACTGGATGATGCAGATGAAGGCGCCGAGGCGGAGTCTGTGAGCAGCTGTGACGGGCGAGGAGAGGCCGGCGTGAGGCAGCGCAGCGCTTTGACCTATGAGTGCTTAACAGAGGGCGAGGGTTTGCGGCGCTCTGCTCCTCCAGAGGAGATGAACAAACAGAAACTGTGTTGAATGAAAGGAAGCAGCACTTTTCATTTATTCCCTCTTTTTTCCGCTTCGAGTCCAAAACTTCCACTTTCTCCCAGTAACAGCAGCGTCAGATGGGGGAGGAGAAGGGATCCCTCTGCTGCTTCGCCCCGCTATCGGCGGCTCACTGGGGCGCGGGTGGGGGGGTGCTGGTTACGGGCGAGGCTCTGGGGCCTCCGGACGCTTGTGCGTTGACGATGACCTGGATGACGAAGTCCTTCTGGATCTTAGTGTCCTGCAGCCGCGTCTTGTCCGTCAGCAGCTTACCGGAGAAGAACCAGCGCTGCTGCAGCACGTCCATGTCCTCCTGGGCCTGCAGCTGCTTCTTCAGCTGCCCGATGGTGTCGGCCATGCTGGCGCTGAGACGCACGTCCTTCCCCGTGGACAGTCGTACCTGGAGAGGAGCGCGGGAGTCAGAGCGGGAAAAGCGTGGACGGTCTCGGCCTCTTGGCCCTGACGGTAATTACCTTGAGCTGAAACTCTTTCTTAGATGCTACGGGCGGCTCGGGGCTGTCGCTGGGGTCCTCGTCGCTGCACTCTGAGATGAGGTTGACGGGCGGCGCTAGGCAGTAGACGGGCAGCTGGTAGCGGTTCCCCAGCTCGTCGTAACATTCGCTGAGAGTCCCTGCGAAGGGATGGGAGAAAAAAAACAGACATGACCAGATGGTTTCATGTCTTTTGAGCGGAGCGCTGGGTGTGCTGCTCACCGTGGGGCAGCGTGATGCTGGCCCCGTCCACTATGGCCTGGGCCAGCTCGTGGTCGTTGCACTCCAGGGCCACGGCGGCGGCTTTCAGGGCGTCCCAGATCTCCTTGCGGCCCTCGAAGGCCGGCGCCGTGTCCCAGAACTCGTCCCGCTTGCTCCGCAGCTGGCCCTCCGTCATGGGGTAGTCGCTCTTCCACTTGGGCCGCTCTTTCTTCAGCGGCTCGTTACGGCCTGCGGACGAGGACAGGGCGGTGTCAATTTGGCAGGAGGGACAGCACGCTGCTACAGCGAGAGAAATATTCAAGGCGTTTACACGTCTTATCACGTGACTACATAAACAGCGATTTGTTTTTCACTAAGATTACTTTGTGACATATAATTGTGAAGCAGAAGGAATGCGTGGTTTTCCGTTCGGACACGTCTGCTAAGTTCTTGGCTCTGTGGTTGTTCTCTCAAGAACCTGCTTAGAATAAACCACACAGATTGGATGCCGCTGATTTTATTTAGGGGTATCAGAGTAAAGGGGAGCAAATAAGAAAAAAATACACGGCAGACTTCAGGTTTTGGCTCGTAGGACAAAACTAAAACTACGCCTCTTCCTTCTGCTTCACATGTACGCTCTGCTGATCACATCAAATATTGAAACCAAGTGAAGTGTGCAGTTCTAACGTGTCCAAATGTTTAAGAGGCGCACATACTTTTCCCACACTGCATCTGGTTAGCATCCAACAACCCCATTCAGAGCCTGGATGTGCTCTGCCCAGTTTCTTTTGAACACCATTTGACTGGATTTGCATTTCAGGACTCCGACAGAAGACTTGTCTACGTTTGTAGTTCAGACATTCGCAAACACACACAACGGTTCCACCACTGGTAGTCCAGCAGGTCTGTAAACAGCATCACGGCCCGTAATGATAAAACCAGCAGAGTTCAGGGCTTTGCGTTGAGCTCCTGCAGCAGCATGGACAGCTCCTCTCTGACCCGTCTGGACACGTCTGTGGTTGTCATACGGGGGTTTAGACGTGCAGGTCTGGAAGATGTGCCATGGAACAGAGGAGGCAGGACACCACAGAGCTTCACCCTCGTTTTTAAGCAGCAACCAAGTGACAGGAGAGACTAAATCCGTCACCGGAGACGGCAAACACTGCCAGCGCACACCGGCGTGTCATCCCGGTCTAAAATTAGCAGGCGCTGCCGAGTCTGCAATATGCATGAAGCACGCGTGGCCTGCCTGTGTCTGTGTAACCTTACCTGTGTGATCCACCGTCGGTACCGACCCGAGGCGCAGGCAGGACTTCTGCCGCTTCCAGTTATTTACTGAAAGCCACCAAACGAGTCCCCGCTCCGGTTTGTTTTTAGTTTAATAATCAGACCGCCACTGAAACCTTCCTCTGAAACAACAGGAAGCAGTTCCTCCAGCGTTTGTCAAAAGCACCCTTTTTATAGTAAAATGGAAGGAAAATGATGGTAAGCTTAAAGTACTTCTTGATTCTGAGATTGACCAACTCAGAAATACATGCATTAGTGACCATATTTAAAAAAAATATGGCATTTAGATAATGATTGCACCTTTAAAAGGTTATTTTTTTTAAAAAGGACTAAAAATTGTCTCGCCGCCGCTAGACGCAATATCCACAACTTGGGTCACGTGGTACGATGATGAAGGTTGTTGATGTAGCTCAGGCTACGCTACAGAGAGTATACAACAACAAGTTCACATGGTGAATCAGAAAGTGAGGATTTTAACACGAAAGACAGCGTAAGCGTCTGTTACCATTCGTGTAAGTCTGAGAAAAATATTTTAGGAGAATAAACCAGATGGGTTGCTGGTGTATAACTGGAATCGGGGCTTATAATCACGGTTCTGCCGGATAGTTGGGATGTAAACACGGAAACAACTCGTCGAAGCCTGATTGTCTGGCATCGTTTATGACGGCTGAAAATCGCCAAAACAGCACATAAAAGAAAAAGACGTACATTCAGCACAAACCACAGTGTCTCAGCATTATGTGTTCCCAGAATTTTACTTAATAACCTGGACCTGAGCGAGGCTGTAGAACCAAACTCAACAAAGTCCATTTCCCATTTCTAAATTTCCTCGGCTTCGATTGAAAGGGCTACCATAAATAATCAACTGAATTGAATTTGAATTCATACAATCCCATCTCTGGCCAAATCACTACAAATGACACATGAAATCCAGGCATAAGTGCCGTGGGATTCTAATATATAGCAACTTGTATGGTCTCAGGATGTACTTTAAAACAATATGAACCCACAGCTGAGATGGAGTCAGTGTCAGAAAGTGTGAAGAGGAGGCCATAAGCATCCACTACGTTATGTCTAAAGAGACGTTTTGCTTAGTCCACTTGAATTAAACCCGATCAGAGCAGCAAATGTTGCTGGGCCTTTTGAAAAAAAGACAAGTTAGAATTTTTGATAAAGATCTACTGTAGGAAGCATCGTTAAATAAACACCCTTTTATGTCTATTTGGAGGTTTAAAAAAAAGAAAAAAAAGTATGGATGGATGGGATGTTGATATTTGTACATAATGTAAAAAAAAAAATAAAAATCATAGTTTCCAACATAAAAAAATATTGATTTAAAATTAAATATTACAGGCATTATTATTATTATTATTCCAAACCTGCATTTATGATTATATTTACATTTAAATGCCATAATAAAATCATAATTTGTAGGCAAAGTTATTAAGAGCAACTGTGGAAGGTCCAAAGAGCCACAGGTAGCAGACCCCTGGCCCAGACTAAGCAGATGGAGGACACAGGATGGTTTTTGTTTTTTTGCCTATATCATGTGAACAACTTATTGCTGTGTTATGTGGTTTGTTTTCTGAAAAACACGAACAAATATAGGCCATTATTTTAGGAAGGTGATGATACTAAAGCTTGTTTTCTGATTCGCCGTCAGCTGAGCCGATTATACGTGGGTGACATTTCCATGAGAGGGGAGAGGGCATCTAGCTGGGTCTAAACTGGAATATTTGACCATGGTGGGAAAAAGGCAGCAGGTTCAACGTAAGAGAAATCATCAGTTCACCAGATTCTGTTTGCAGCTTGACAGAGGAGAAAGAAGCAATCTTTCTCCAGTCAGTGAACTGGTCAAAGCCAACGCCACCAGCTTGCCTAACAACACGCCCAAGAGTGGAAGCTGGATGTGCCTGTGGGACGGATCGGTTAGCAGCCGGCATCAGTGAGGAGTTTAAAACTGAAGTCAGAAGAGGAAGGAAGTGTATGTAAAGCTATCAAAATGAAAGCGTGTTCTACAGAGGCTCATTGTTCAACACAACCGACTGCATTTAAGGCTGAGCCCGGCTACGCTGTGGAGGAAGCTCACGTCGGCCGCTTGTCTCCGGGGTCCCGTTCTTTGGGTCACGATCCGCACCTTGAGACGGAGGTCGAGGGTCGGCACGTAGACGGAGCGGTAAACTGTGAGCGTAGCTTTCCGGCTCGGCTCCTTCTCCACCACAGCAGACCGGAGCAGCGCCCGCACCGCTGCGGATGAAGCCCCCAGCTCCCGCTTCCTGACGTCTACCGGCATTCCCAGACGAGGGGTTAGCGCCAACGTCACGGAGAGCGTTCAGCAACAAACAAATTCCCAGCGGATTTAAAGCGACAGCCGCATCCCCCGTTTGTAGGCAATTAACCTGAAGTATAGGCGTACTTGAACTTACTTTAGAACACTTTGGCCTTTGAGAGCTTCCACAGCCCAGCGAAGCAGGTGCTTTACATGCGTATTTGTTTAGAAAAGTGCAGCTCAGGCGGAGCCGACCAGTGGCTGGAGCTGAACGCAGACTGAGGCAGAGCTTCACCTGCAGGCTGCACACGGGGAACCCTTTGCCCACATACAGCGGTCAGGGGGAAACCGGCCCACAACAGTCCCTTTGCTTACAGAACAAAGAGAGACGCATTCATGGAAAGCACATCAATTAACATGTCAACGTCAGGAGATGATCGTAGTAGTTGCTATCTGCTACACGGACTGTTGCTGTGGGCCTAAGACCTAAAGCCCGGTACAAACCTGTTAACAGAACTTAATTCACACGCTTTACAGAACATAAGCACCTGGGTCAGTCAACGCCGTGAATGAGTACCCATTCTGTCAATTCTAGGGTTGACTGTGATGGGGTTGTCAACAGCATTGATGCTCAAACTCTGTATCTGGATACAATACTAACGAGAACGGGTATCGATACTAAATGTTTTAGCATACGAGGAAAACCCCAAAGATCTTGACCAGCCTGTGAGCAAACAGAGCTTTAAGTGGTGCAACCAAGTCAAGCAGCACAACAAACTTGGCCGAACATCTCAAGGACCGACACCCTGGCCTTCATAATCAATTCTGACAGGTTAATAGATTAAAGTTCCTGTTCATTATTTAATTTAATACATTAAACGTATTACCGATGTCAGCGCCACTGTTGGTCCACATTAATGTGTGATTAGCTGTGGTTAGCATGCTACAGGCATGGGCTATATTTGGGTCATTTATTTAGCATTAATTTGCACTTATTATACTAACGTTTGTGTTTCTGCTGAGAAAGCATGTGCCATGGTGAGATAGAAAAAGGGGAGTTTTTCATGTCAATCAAATATTTTTAGGCCTTTAATATTTGTCATTTTTTTTTATACCTGTGGTATCGAAAATGGAATCGAGTGCCGAATATTTTCCTGGGTATCGACATGAAGTTTGAAACTTTAGTATCGTGACAACCCTGGACTGTGACTGTGCCAGAGAAACGTTCTAATGACAAACAGGAACAAACCATCTTTGATGCTGTTGTACAACCAGCAGAACCCAAAGGTCTGCTCTACACTAGGAGAACCCGGGCGGACTGATCCAGCCGGAAGGCTCCATCATCACCATCATCATCATCATGATTCCTGCAGATAGCAGCACAAGCGCTAGGCTGAACACAACAGCAGCAGGCGTAACAACGATCTCTTGGCACCTTGTAGACTGTTCTTGAGAACAGTCTACAAGGTGAACCTTCCCAGGAGGGTCTGACCAACCAAGATAGCCCCAAGAGCGCATCCACGAAGTCGCAAAAGACCCCAGAACAGGGTCCAAAGAACTGCAGGCCACACTGCCTCGGTTAAGGTCAGAGTTCACGCCTCCATCGTCAGAGAGACTGATCCGAAGGTGTGTTACACCCCGTTACACCTAGTATAAAAGTAACACCGTATTTTAGAAAGCGAACATCACAGCAACAGAAGAACATGGTGGTGGTGGTGTGATGGTGTGGGGCTGATAAATGGACCCATGAACTCTGCTGTCCACCAAAAACCCTGAAGGAGAAGGTGCGGCCATCTGTTCAGGACCAGCTTGGCTTCTGCAGCAGAACAATGACCCAGAACAGACCAGCAAGTCCAGACCTTTGAGTGGCCTAGTCAAAGTCCTGACCCGAGTCTTATTGAGATGCTGTGGCATAACCTTAAAAAGTCAACTCGCGCTCCGAAATCCTCCAATTCTGCAAAGGTGAGTGGACCGACATTCCTCCGCAGCTCCGGAAAAGACTCACTGGATAAGAAAAACCTTTTTCCTTACCCGTGTCGTCTTTGACTAATATTTAAATTAGTTTGACGTTGTGAAACACTAAAGTGGAAGGGGGGGGGGGGTCAACACTGTCCCAGAGACAGCAACTGGGATTTCATCCTACTGTCCCTCAAGCGGTGAGCCGGGCGGTGCCCAAATGAGCATCGGAACTGAAACCGCTCGCTTCAAAATGTTTTGCTCCCGAAATTACGGAGAAAGAAACGACGGGTATAGCTGTGGTTTTGTGGATGAAAAAACACAAACGCAACGGGCAGCAACAAAAGGACGTTCCCTGGAGAGCGGACACAAACAGAGCGATGAAGCAACGCGTTGCAGACGCATGAAGCAACAGCGAGCCGTTTTTGCTCCTGCTGGGCTCATAAAGGCAGAGGCTGCCTAGAAGCAGCTCGACTTTATGAGCGCTAATGAAAGGCGTTGCCAGCAAAACAAGTTCTGCTGCCATTTTTACACACACACACGAGCTGAAGAATAGGAAGGAAGAAAGAATAATCAAGAGGAGGGTCTGAATGCAACTTTGTGTTGATGCCTGAGAAATGTCCAGCGACGGTGAACCCTGCGCCGGGCCCCAGGTGGCCTTCCACCTGGCACAAAAACAAAAACAAAAACGCAACACGACTGAAACCAAGCGGAGCGCAGGTGTTTGGGTTTTAATCAGTGCTCGCCCCCTCCTCGGTGAACGCCGGCGGCTGCTTATCTGCCTTGATGAGGCCGGCAGCGTCGCTGCTGAAGGCCTTTTGCGCTGACCAGAGGCAGATGGAGCGATTTCACCAGAAACTGCATGTGACACCTGATGCTCTATAGAGGCAACCACAGATATATGCCACTGCCTCTATGTGGGCATGTTTACGGCGGTAAACCATCAGTAGACGCGCGGCGATCCCATACCCGGCTCGGATAACGTCTGGAGAACCAGCACACGTTTCCTTGTGCTGACCTGACCAGCCACATTGTACTGGTGGGAGTTTAGGTTTTATGGGGCTTGTAAGGGTGCAGCAACAACCGCACTGCATTGTGGGATGCCCAAACATCAGGAAACCGGCTTCTGTCTGTTTACACTGTCTTTGAGCTCATAGCAAACAGATAATGAGCAGTCTATCCAGCTACTGGGAGGTTGGGGGGGGGGGGATAATCCACCATATCCATCTAAAGAAAAAGGCCTTCCTGAAAATGTTGCTTCCAGCAGATGTTTATCTTGGCATAGAAATAATGTAGAATACCTACATGGCCATTCTTAGTGACTCTACCACCTCAGTCCTTTCAAAAACAGATTTGGCATTAAAGGTTTCATGATAACCAGCTGGCATCAGTCGCAGCTGCTGTTCACAATATGCATAGTGAAACTACCCTTTGCAAACGAGGATCCTATTCAGGACATCCCTTGTGACTAGTGTGGTCAAAATAATCGATATCTCAATTTAATCCATACAACAGCAGAGGCTCAACCCCGCCACTCCCTGCAGCTTTTCCTGCCCGTCATAACTCTGCTGCTGGAGGTTTTTAAACTCCGCCATCGTGGCGGGTACAGCCAGAAATTAAAAAAAAAAATCATAAAATAAATAGGTAAAAAAATCATAACCCTGTTTATCGGCAAGATAAACGCAAAAGCTTTGTTGGGAGGAGCTTCTCTAAGGCAGACAGAGAGGAAAAACTTAATTAGCTCTGCTAATGCTACAAGGTTCCTTTAGAAGCTTAATCACACTTATAGCAAACTAAGACGGTCAGTAAAGCTCCTGTATCTACATCAGTGAAGACGTAGGCCTCCTGGAAGACATAAGCTAACGCTACACGCTTATATATTAGCTTCAGAGACACAGACAGCCCAGTGACGGGGTTCTGTCGATCTGAGCTCCCACGTCGAGATGCGCTTCCCAGGTGGGCAGCTCTAAACCGCGCAACGCTCCGTTCTACGGCGGTAAGGGCCGACGCAGGGAAACGCTGACCAGCTGACAGCTCAGCCGGCCTAGAAATAGAGAAGCAACAAAAACTATTGTTTCTCCATTTAGCTGGAAAGACGCTGAAGCCGACGGGACCTAAAAACAACAACAACGCCGACTAAGGCTGATGGAGCAGAACGACGTGAGAAGCCAAAGCTCTTCCGGCTGATCGCTGAAGAAAATCTCATGCAAAATAAGCAGGAAGGCAGCGACAGTGCGGGGCAGCTGCAGGATACATTTGCATGGACCAGACAGTTCTTCAATCTGTAAAAATACGTCTGTGTGTGCGCCAGATCCATGTTTGTTTGGAAAGCATTTGTTTAAGCTGAGAATGAGTCTTCATTTGTCCCTCAGTAGCAACATTTAATTGTATCAGTTGAATTTACAGGCACTAAAGATAAGACCGTATAACCAAACAACACAAGCTCTACTGTCATATATTTCTCTAATCGGGGGCTGAATTGTCCCCTGCCTACTGGTTTGACCATAATTAAAGAAGTCAGAGTTTATCGTACTGTAATAAATCCTTTTAGTTGTTAACCAGAAATATCCCTGCGCCTTCAAAACAAATGTCGTGGTATCAAAAATGATATCGGGTATCTTTTCTCAGTATCCGTGTCGCGTTTGAAACGTTAGCATGGAGACTCGGCAGTGAAAAGTAAGAGGTGAACGGAGTGTCGGTTCATCGCACCAGGCTGAAAAACTGAAAGCAGACATGCTCCGACACGGCAGCCCAGCCAGGAAAGGGAGCCACTTGCCTTTTTTAAAGAGAACTTGATGACTAATGAAAGCGAGAAAAGCCCTCAGAACAAAATGGCAGCAGAAAACGACGACGCGTGAAGTCAAGCAGCAGCAATAAAGAGGCAGCGGAGCCAGTGATTTATTGCTCTTTTTGGCAGAGGAGCGAGGCAGACAGAACAGACTCCCTGCAGGAGACAACCCTGTGAAGCGCCGGCTTTCTTCTACATGTGGGAGCTTTTCCTTTCACACATTAAACCTTGCTGCTATGGTGCTAAAAAGAAAAGAAAGATTCATACATGCAATTCATTTTTCAGTAAGTAAAGAGGGGTTGCAACACTATTTGTAATTATTTTGACAAGAACGGGTAAATTTTTTTATTCCAGCAACTGGTTTGCTTTTTTTTATTACACAAAAACAGAGAAAAAAAAAAAAACAATGAAACGGTCATCAAAGAAAATAAGAACAGAGTGCGCTCGCAGCGAAGTCGACGCAACAATTAACCGAACGGCGGATAATTAAAAAGAACCCACATGAGCCTTTGCGTGGTTCTGACTTCCTGTGAGTGTGGATAAGGGCGCGGCCGGCGAAGGGGTCTGGTGACGCCGCAGGACACGAAGATACTCGTCCTTCTTTTTCTAAGCAAGCCGTTATCGCAGGCAGAGCGTGCTGATATGAATCCCGGCAGGAAATGATCACCAGCCGCTGCCACAACCCTGACGACAGCTCCAACTTTAATCGGCTGCTTACTGCCGCTTGGAACCCATATTAGGGGTTCGCTTTGGGACGCAGACGTGATGGCAGGCCTCGAGTTTACTTCTGCATGAAGCTGGCTGCAATATTTAAAGAAAAAAAAAGAAGAAACCTGTGAAAGAGGTGCAAACAAAGCAGAAGATGTTCATCCTGGCAGCCAGGTGCTTGTTATAAGCAACATGTCGGCCATGACGGACACCAGCGGTAATCCCAGAAGCACTTTATGCTCGCCGTGAAGCTTTAGAGACAGGAAGATTATTCCTGAAAGGAAAACGTTCAAGACGAAGTTCCTAGCAGCAAACGTCCCGGCAGGTTCACCTCCAGGGAAAGCGAGTTGGAGCGCAAGAAAAATGTCAAACATCCCAGGAACAGCAGCCTGGACCCCGCAGGCCTCCGCTAAGTGAGGTCAAGTGTGGAAAAGAGGAAAAATACGTGGCAGGTAGGGCTGCTTTGACACAGTCTTCTACCAGAACATGGAGCAGGTCAAAGAGGACCATGATGCACTGCTCCACCAGGTCCTCCTGCCTGCTTAGAAAGTCAAGAGTCAAAGCTGAGCATGTTAAACTAGAGGCCGACCGATGCAGCTTTTTTAAGGCCGATTATTGTGACATCAGTCCAACCCACACCCGATGTGTGCCGCCGATTCTGAAAGTCGAGGGTTTTTTTTCTCCATATATCCATATATATACAAATATCGGTCGGCCTCTATATATAAAAAACACCCTTATGATATTAATGCTACTAGACGAGCCCAGACTGGAGCGCTGTGGCATCTCTATACAGAAATGACTGAATGCATGTAAAACCATGCTAAAGAGCCACAGAGTGGAAAGATGCGCCAAGAACGTCTGCAGGTCGATGAGACGAATGAAGCCAGACAGGGGATGATGGCGCGGATGACGATGCTGGTTCTAAATCAGAAAAAACAGACACCAGGGTGGTGTTTATGACAAGTTATCGTTAGAGAGATTAGAGCACTCACAAAAAGAAAACTTAAAACCCAGTTAGGAGTTGTCGTCTGAGGCTCACTTTGATGACGTGAAAGCAACAGAGGCAGCTTCCAGTTTGTTCAGTCGCAGTGTTTGGTCTAGCCGTAAATGTAGCGTTCAGCCAGAGTGGCGCTCCTACTGTCCAGATTCTGACAAAGTGTGGGAACTCGTCTGTGTTTAAGAGCCTCAAAGCGTAAAAGTCTGGATGAGCCGCAGAGATTCGCATATCAGGCAGTAGAATCTGCTGCCCTAACTCCCACTGCTCGTCCACTCCACAGATCTGCCGTTGATGCAAGCCAGACAGAAAGAAAGGGGAAGCTTTTTTTTTTAAAGTATTCTTCAAAAACAAAGTTACGACATCCTGTTTAAAATTTCCCAAAAAGCAAAGTAGGGAACACGGCTAATGTGGAAGAAGGCCGTCTGCTCAGGCGAGAGCGACACTTGACCGTTATTGCAAAAGCGCGTGGCGTGAAACCGACACTGCGCGTCACATGGCGGGGGCAGCGTCATGCTGTGGGGAGAAGACGTCTCTGGCAAAGCTGAGCCCGAGCTTATCGGGTCGACGGCTGGAGCTAAACGCCAGACGACCCTGGAGGAAAACCTGCTAAAGTAGCCAAAACATGGAGGCGGAGCCACGGGTGGATTGGTTTAGTTCACAGCGGGTGTTAGAATGGGACGGCAAAAAGAAATAAGTCCTGTTACGGGACTTTAATTGAACTTCAACAGCTGCTCCATCCAGTCTGAGGGAGAGGAGAGAAAAAAAAAAAGGGACTTCCAATCATTTTAATTTCTAGTTGTGCAAAGCCGGTAGAGACACATCCCTAAAGACTTGAGGCTGTAATTGGAGCCAAAGCTGGCTCTACGAAACCCTGACTCAGTGGGGCGGGAGACTAATCCACGCCAGACTACATTTTTCTCACTGCAAAATATAGAAAACCACCTAACCTTTTACTTCCACTTCACAATCAAGCCCCACGTCCCTGTAAAATACGGCCATGCTTTGTGACCAACATGATGAACTGGCTAGGGGGTGAAAACTTTGCAGGACACCGTTGAACCTTTTCACCACAGATCTGTGGACAGTGTTTGAGCTGTTGCAGGGCTGCAAAAACGAAACTATTTGTTAACTTACATCAGAAGTAAACTTGGAAATGACCCAGAGCATATTTTGGCAGAACCCCGCTGCAGATCAAAGCGCTGGCTTCCTGGATTTGAAGCCGATAAAAAAAGGAAGCCAGCTTATTATCTTTACTTATTTATTTAACACAGATCCAGGATAACAACTGGGCCGATCTGATGTCTGGTGCGGAATAATGCACGCCACGGCAACAAGCGGAGGTGACCAGTCGGATTGAAAAGAGATCAAAGCGCCGTTTGTGGCGATAAAGTTCTTTTTTTTAAAGTCTCACCTCCTCGTCCACCGTTCCTGGACGACCCTCGGTTCTGCGAGTCTTCCCAGTATCTTCCCACGCATCCTCCCATGGCTGGAGGAGCTCTGGACGCTCTCTCTCTCTCTCTATGTCCGCCGATTGTCACTGGATGACCAGGGGGCCCATGGCGGACCTGGACGAGGAACTAGGTCCGACACGGAGGGGCACCGGTGGCAGGTAGGACGCTCTGAGCCTGACGTCTCATCCGTGTCCACAGTGTGGGCGATGCAGAGAAGGCGTTTCACAACTCGGAGCCCGAGGTCTCAAGTCGGTTTGAGGGCTTTCTCGTCTTGTGTGAGAGGACCGCGTTTATGCTTGAAGCCGACAGCGCGTGACAAAACAGCCGCTGTTTTAGCTTCTCGGCACCAACGTGTCTGGGTTCCAGCTCGCGCGCCCTTACGGGTCACTTGGGAGACGGTCGCAACGCGCTAACCGAGCTACCCAGTTAGCCAGTTAGTAAACACAAAACTTCAGCCAACCGACATAATTTTTCCCCCCCGCTTGCTGGAAGTCATACAGGCGCCAGGGAAGAAGTTGTGGTGCCCACGGAAGCCCAGAGCGAAGACGGACTAGGTTCACCCACGAAGCTGTCTCAATAGCAGCGCGTTTTACACGGAAAACGTTTCCTCGCGCTGGTAAAAAGGTGACTCGGAGCGGTGAGCTAACGCCACCGAACTTTTTTTTTTTTGACACGCATGCGCACAAGCAGAGAGGCAGGTAGGTTCATCTTTAAAGGGAACTGCTGAGTTACCGTACGGCACTTTTATCACACCCTGCTTCCGCTCTGTTTACTGCATTTACTCAACAGATGTGGACTAATAAAGAAAATTGTTTAAAAAAAATAATAATTTTACTTGGTTTTAGTTTTGTTTCTTGTCTGTTATTCAGTTAGTTGGGCTATTTTTTTTTTACCTGATCTCGAAAGGAAATGGTGAATGTTTTGCCTGTTCATAAATACTAACACAGAGAGATAACGTCAATAACCATAACGGAGGGAAATTAATGCAAAGCTTCAATAAAATTTTACTGTAGCTTTGCATTATTTTTCTTAGTTGGGCTATTTTTTATTTTATTTTGATTAACTTCTTCTGAATTGGGTCCTTTTTAAAACATACCGATTTTTTTTCGATATTCAATTCCCTTCAGTTTCTGTGAAGCTGAACTCAAATAATAACGGGGGTAAAAATTTGGTTGACAAGGTTTTAGTTGTTCTTCTTATGTTCTTCAGTTAGGTTGAAGTGAAAATTGCTTGAACATAAAAACGTTTGAAGATTTATATAAAATGTGAAGTCCACAAAATTATTGTGTATAATCCCTATACTTAAGTTATGTAAAATATTAAGTATGACGTATAGCTAAGTCATGATTATCGGACACATTTTTTTTTTTCATCGCAAAGGCGGAAACGGTCTTCTATATCCTTTTTCACGAATTGTGATGTTTGGAATTCCGACAGTACATGAATGCATCACCCAGTTCAAACTATGTCAAGTCGAGAGCATGCTTTGCCATTTGAGAAAAAAAATCTTTCTTAAAAAAAGATAGCTGCTGCTAACTCAAAGCCTGTTTATTTGTTGTCGTTTGTTTTATTCCGTGGCTTTTGATGCAGCTACAGAGACGCAAGTTGTTCGTGACCCACCTGAGCTTTCTCGCGCATGCGCTGCAGCGCCCAGCAAGAGCGAGAGAGGCGCGATGGCCGCAGAAAGTCCTCCGCTGCTGTCTCTGGTGGAGGAATTTGTCTCCGGACTACAGGACAGCAAGGCAAAGGATGCTGCCACAGGTAAGCGTGGCTCCTCCCTGGACGTGCGTGACGTTCCAGGGAAGGAGTCGGCGTTGGAAGAGGCGCCAGGGAGTTCTGCCGGGCTGCGCTTAAAGGAGGCGCTGCTGCCTTAACTAGCTAACTTAGCACCACAACATCCTGTGTGGTAACGCGACAGCCCCGCGATACAAAACAAGTATGCCTTGAAGCTGTTATTTTCTCTTATTTCTCTCCGAGGCTGCACGCCATTAGGAGCTTTATTTTGTGCTGTCACTCGACTTTCGGGTTGCCAGTCCGCTGCGGTTTAACCGCACGCTGCCTGCTAGCTACTGCTGATGTGTTTAGGTCCGCATGGTTAAAAAAAAACAAACAAAAAAAAACATTCTGTCAGCGAACCCTCTGAAATGATCTTTGAACCCGCCAGTACAGCTGGGTCTTCTGTAGGTCCGGAGAAGAGGTGACTTCGTTTACCCACGCGTGTTTGCGCGGAGTTTGGTGCGTTCAGGTGCAGCTTACTAAACTCCTTTCTGTCTGTTCAGGTGTCAGAGATGGACGGTTCACGGTCCTGCAGCTGGTGGAGGCACTGGGGTGAGCTTTCAGCATCTTTCCAGGGAACACAGCAAAGATCACCAACACATTGTCTAAAGGATCGTCTAGCTGGTGTTGGCTTTTATCCGTTTTAGAGCTGGCTGAAGTAAAAAGTTTTGGGAAAATAGATGCTACGCTATAACGTATCACCTGCACACAGTTGCAGGTAGATGTTCACATTTTCTTAGGATTAGCGTCAATGTCATTCATTTGGGGCTTTATTGGTACTGAGTATACATATAAACAAGTATCCACACGCTGTCAGCGTGGTTTCAAATGATCAGGGAAACCGTGCGGATCAAGGTCAGAACCTTTTGAAGCCGCTGGCCGAAGCAGGAGGGTTCTCATCCACAGTAAGATGTGCCCGGCACCAGCTACGGGTTACAGGCCACTAAGCGAGGAAGCAGCCGTTACTATAAAACCATACGTTTCTGAGAACTAGATGGCATCATGAAAAAAAAGAACATTATGTGAAAATACTGAAGCAGCAACTTGAGAGACATCAGCTAGGAAGGTAACCGGTCTTCCAAAAGGACCCTAAGAATACCACCGAGCTAAATACAAAGCAACATGAAGTGCTGTCATGAGCACCAAAAGGTTGTGGAAGGATTTTTTTTTTCTTTAAGTTTACTTCATATGGACAGATAACAGAGAAACTGTGAGAGCAGCAGTCCCATGCGTGCATCATGCTGCCTGTAGTCATGGGGAATGAGTTGTAAGTCACACTAACAACATAGTATCACCATGTATCATCCATGTATCAAACCTTTAACTGTGCGGCTCTTGATCAGTAGATAAGCAGCGAAACCTGGAAGCAGTCCTCCCTTTGCATCACTCCATCCACCTTGTGGGATATACCAGCTCCACTGGCAGCCCCACAGCCTGATGCCGACTCTACCGTGCTTTACAGCTGGCCCACTTTTCTTAGACTAAAAAGCATCTCCTTAACTCAGCCAAACATCCATCTAGAGGTAGCTCAATGTTTTCATTTTTTTTTCTTCAAAACTTTTCTCCTGAAGACATTCAGCTTCTTTATTTTGGCACCGTCACACTTAAGCCATGCCTAAAGGTGTCAGTTTGGGAGCCAGGAGTT